>NW_009728992.1:0-46536 GCF_000703405.1 Apaloderma vittatum | reverse complement strand
ACATTTATATTTATATTTTACACATATAGAGGTAACACCTATATGTGTATGCCTGAGAAGAAATGACAGGATGTAGCAAACCCAGAGCACTGTTTGCCCAGAGCATGGTGGTGCAGGAAGGGCAGGAGGATGCTCTGTGTAGCCAGCACCAGTTAGCATAGCATCTGTCCTGGGCTAAGTAATGGCAGATTCAATTAGTAAAGAATTAAAGGACTGAGATTCAATTAATGTGGAGCATTATGGAAATAGTCCTTTTTTTTCCCAAAGAAACCTGCTTTCGTTCTTTACCTTCCCAGGATGTGTAAATCCAGGTGACAGGGAGGCACAACACATTTTGAAGGATGTTTACCTTAATGTTTCGTGAGGTCCCAGTGGTGGGACATGGCAAAGTGTTTAAGGACAAGCTAAATGAGCAACCTCGAAGAGGAGCTTAATGGGGATCCACTACAATACCCTCCCTGGAAGGTAAGTGTCACGGTTCAAAAAGTAGTATTGTTTTTTGGTTGGCTTTTGTAAATTATTTTTCTTCCTCAAAAGCCCTTTCAGAGTTAGAAAGGTTTGGGGCTTGGTCCACTGGGAATTAAAACATATTAAAAAAATACATATGTCCTTTTTGTAAAATGTTGGCACTTCAACTGCCACTGAGACCTTTGGGGAAGGCTCTGCCTTCTCCTGGGTGGTTTGGAGAGTGGGGCTGAGGGGCTAAGACAATACACTAACCCCAGGTTTTCTGCCTGTGCTAAAAGGATTTACCCTTGCGGCTAGCTCTGATGCAGTGTGGAAAAGGAAAGGGACGGGGAAGCTCAGAGGAGCTGACAGAGGCAGAAAAAGGGTGTGAAATTCGTACTATCTGGTGTGTCTCCTTTGATGTGTCACGCAGAGATTGTGCAGGCGCTCAGATGAGAAGGGGTTAACGCGTTTCTCAGTAACCATTGAAATAGGGGCTGTTATGGTCTATTTAGGCAATGATCTGTTACAATATCAATGGCATTTTCGATGGCAGTGTCTGCTATTCTTCTATTGAAACCACAATAGCCTTGGAAGTTCACGGCCACAGTCCCAGGGATAGATTTCTGTTCATTTTTCTTTGTTGTGAAGATTTTTTCTTTTTCTTTTTTTTTTTAAAGTAAATTAACTCACACAAATGCGAAAGAAGCATCAAGTGTGTGACCTTTAGACAAAAGCTTCAGATTTGTCATTCTCTCTCCTTAACTCATGCTGCCGCTCTCAGCAATGCCCTGATACAATATATAGCCCAGCTTGGGCTACCTGGCCACAAATAGCTGGGCAAGGCTGGAGTGACAACGTGAAATCTCCATTTCTATGCTCTTGTCAGCTTCTAATGCTTAGGGAAAAAAAGTCAAAGTTAGGGAGAGTTTTTAGCTGTCTGCCTCCATGCATTTAGATATAAAAGGAGCCTCCCGGCTCGGCCCCTCTCTGCTTCTTTAGAAACCTGGGGTAATGCAGTCCCCAGGACTGTCTGGAGAGGTTACTCGCCCAGGCTTCAATTTGATGATTGATGACAGTGGAGCAACTAATGATATTTTATTCACCTGTCAAAAAAATTACTTGCCCTGGGCAAGGCAAGGCTAGCACAGCAGAATTTTAATGCTGCTCTTTTTACAAAAATGCAGTTATCCCATTTCCCCTAAAATATTATCTCAAAGGGCAAAATGCTGTCCTGCCGAGCCCATCACTCTGGTATTCTGGCAAGGGGAATCTGTCCCACCTACAAAGTGCCTTGAACTTTGCATTCAGAGCATGAAATGGGGATTGCAAGTGCATTCCCAGAGGGACCTGTTGCCTCTGCCCCTCACTGTTTATGGGCAAGCAAAAATCACCAGGGCCAGTGGATGTTTTGAAGTATCTTTCCAAAGAAGGCAACGTATATTTAGATCAGGAGAGCCCCTAATAAACAAATGCCATGGGTTTGAATCTGTACCACAGAAAACTTTCTTGTATTTTATCCCATTTGGGCGATTTATTTTTACTGTGTGAATTCCTATTTCTTGATTCCATGTTATGACTATCATCTCTTTCTTATCAAGAAATGAATTAAACATTACCTGCCCCTGCAGCTGCTAGTTACAGATGGCTCTTCCTAGACCCGACTAACTACATGTAATCATTAGCAAAACCATTAAACTTACATTGCTTTTTCTTAGGTATAGCTGACTGCGAAGCTGTGTCCACCTGCACCATCCAAGTTGCCCCATCTGAGTCTGCCTTATGATTCAAAGTGCGTAATATATGCCAAAAATTCGTCAAGCAAAACAAGACTTTTTTCTTTGTGCGTCCTTTGTGAGCGGATCAGGTTGCTCTGCTAGATGTTCAGACGCTTAGGGACATGGTTTAGTGGTGGACCTGGCAGCATTGCGTTAACAGTTGGAATCAATGGTCTTAAGTGTCTTTTTCAGTCTAAACTATACCGTGATTCTATGTTAATCCGTGCTGCATCATGAGTCGGAGAGGAAACGTCCACCCGAGCCCCACTCTTGTTCCAGCTTCATTGTCCTGCAAACAGGCTGGGTGGGGTGGGATGGTCGTTAGCCGACCACCACCGAGCACCAGATGAAATGGGGCTTTTTGAGGTGCGCTGGGCAAAATGTTAATTCCTGGGGGAGGGACACCAGGGGCCAACCATGATGGCAGCAGGAGAACACACCCTGCCTTGCTGCAGGTTCTGCAGGTTGACCATGAGAATCTCCCTATGCCTGCAGTGGTTTTGTACCAGACAGAAATGGTGAGAGCACAAAGTCGCCCCACTTAGGGTCCCGTTGCATTTGCTGGGGCATGTTCCCATGGGGGAGTACTCCCAGCTGACTATTGGCACGTGCTCCTGAGCCTTTAATCGTCTGCAGCTTTGGCAAAATGTTTCCTCGAGGAGACAATTGATAAAGGGGGTGAAATGGGATCTGAATTCCTCGGCAAGCTCAAGCTTTGAAAAGCTGGATTCCCGCAGCACTGCTTAGAGTGCAGACGTGTGAAAAGTAAACATTTCATCTTAGTGCCAGCACAGGTAGAGCTGGTCAAGTGGGGCAAACCACTCTCAGCAGCCTAACTAATCTGAAGTACCATTAAAATTCATAACAAAGAGAGCCACAGCACAAAAATTAGCTTTTTTGACCTATTTCTGAGCTTGCTGTGTTGGGGTGTTTCTATAGTCCCCATGGGCAAGACGAAGGACTCCCACACATGCTGAGAGCAGGATCTAGAGGTCCAGAGCACCTCTGTGCATGGGCTGAGGGTCTTCTCCTCCACACCCCAGGATGACACTTTAAGCTATGCAAGAGCAAAGCAGAGCTGCCACCTGGTCCCGGCATGGCAAGCTTGCCAAATGAGTTCAGCTACAGCGAAGAAATGGAGTTATGGCATCCCATATCAGCTGGATGTAACAGCAAGAGGCAATTCATATTGACACCCCTTGCTGCAAGGGCTGCTGCCAGGGCTCTGGTGTGTGCCGGGTTGGTGTGTGCTGGGTTAGTGTGTGAGTGGTGTCAGCGAGCAGTGATGCTCGTCGGATGCAAGAGAGGCCTTCAGGTGACTTTGCAAGGCTGTACTTCTGCAGGAGGCCTGATTAGAGTGAGAGGTGAAATCGAAGCCTTGGGATAGATTTAAATATTACTGTTATTTTTTTAGCCTGGCTGACTTTTTTTTTTTTTTAAAAATTCAATAACATGACTGCTGCTTTAAGTTTAGGGTCTGGTTACAAGGACTTACCTCCGTTTCACACCAAGAAATTTGCCCCAACATCAATCAATGCAGGTTATAAAAGGAAAGAAAAAGAGAGACATTTGCAATGTGAAGGCTCTAGTATGCTGTAATTTCAGCCCCTTCTCTTCCACCTCCATGTAGAATACCAAAAAAGCTATGTTCTTTTCTGGTATCTCCAATGCAGTTATGGGGGTAGAAACGAAACTTATGGAAATGAAAGTTGCTGCATCTCAGGGATGCCAGAATTCAAGCACAGGGCCTCCGTGGAAAGCATGCAGGCTGCCTCTCTTGAAAATCTCACTTGACTTTGAAAAATTCTGCCCTGGTGTGATAATTACCGTGTTGTTGTGATTGGCCCCTGTAAAATCACAATGCCATGATTTATTTCCGCTGTTTCCATAGGAAATGTTGACATTTCAGCAGAAACTGGAAAACCCATCTGTTTTCCTTCAGAAGAGCAGGCAAGTGGAAGGTTGGACGTGTCCTCCCCTCACACTGGCAATTCCCAAGAGATACTGTAGGGGATCCTGCTCTGGCAGGGGGGTTGGACTATAAAGGATCTTTCGAGGTCACTTCCAACCCCTGACATTCTGTGATTCTGTGATATGGTGCTAGGGTGTCTGAAGTGGCTCGCTTTGTTTTCCAGAAGTCTGGGTTTTCAGCAAGAAACATGTATGTGTTCTTTCCCCACAGAAAACAGACCCTTCTCATGGGGTGCAACAGCAGCAGACTCACCTGCGCTGGTGTTTGTGCCTTACCAGGAGGGCTAATGAATATTTGAGCACTTCCAGCCCGGACCTCTGAAAGTCCCTTCTTAGGTGTGTGCTAGTGGACACCACCAGCCTTCTTATGAATGAAAAACACCAGGAGATGGATATTGCCTTCATAATGGGCTTGATATTTTTAATGCTTTTTCAAAGGAGACCTTGTTCATAAAGTTGTGGAAAATGTGTTGAGTGAAAATTGAATTACTGAGCAAGTTACCTGCCCCACACCTCTGGGAAGAGTCACTGAAATACCGGATTGATTTGTAGGGCTGTGAGTTTGCTGGTACTTTTTCCCCAGCTATTGCTTTACGTTGCCACTAAGTGGCAGTCAAGTAAAAAATATAGTACATAGTAAAATGAAACTTTCCTGAATAAATATTTCATCTGATGTCAATGCAAGGCACAGAAGCAAAATGAAAATTTCTGCGCCTTTGTTCCTGAGCTCGGCAATGCCCTACTGTTTCCCTCGGGAGGAGACAGCAATAGCAGAGGTTTTAGGAAGGCAGAAAGGTTTTCCTTTGGAGAAGCTGAGTGGGCAAAAGGATGCGTTCAGGACCAGTTTAGCCAAATTCTGCCTCCTGATTTGGCCAGTAACAGCATTCAACATTCACAGAAACCAGGCAAAAGAGGTTTGCGGCACCCATAAGCGGCATAAAGGTGTGCAAGGTTGGAGTAAAGGCAGAGAATCAGACTGGTTATGTTTCCCTACTCATAGTAACGACAAATGATGCCATCCGCAAGCGAAACTAAGATTCCCCACGTAGCGAGCCTCTGGGTAACGTTTGGCTCTGATGCATTATTAACCATTTTAATTTTTAAGTGGTTTGAAGATACTCAGGTAAAACCTCCTGAAAGCAAGGCAGAACTAGGTCAGATGTAGAGTGTGTTGACTTTAATTAGCAACCGTGCAGATTTTTTAACCTTTTGTGAAATTCAGGGACCTCCAGTACCTCTCCTGCTCTGCTCTGGAGCCGAAGTAGAGATGACCTCTTCAGGGAAAAATTGTAATTGGAAGTGTCAGTTATCTGAAACTTTTATCCAAAAAGACAGGATCCTGGGCACTGTTCCAAGGTCCTTACATCTCGAATATTTTAAAATACTGGAAGGAAGTAGCATGTGTGGCATAAATTTTAATGTTCAAAGGACTCTTGAGATAACTTTTTTTTTCTAAGTGTAAAGCAAATAGTAGAAAGGGAAGATAACTATCACAAAGTCATCTAAAAATGCTAAGTGGAGGATGTCTATCTTGGCCACCAGCAAAATCTGATGGTGTGGACCTGCTGAATTTCAACCAAGGCCAGCCCAAATTCAGTGTTGCAATTGCTGGTTCTACATATAGTTCTTCTGACCCACAGTTAAGTTGTGCTTACAGGTGCACTGTCGGTCCTGGAGCCAAGAAGGAGACAGGCCCCAGCCATCCCCAGCATGTGGGTCCTGGGAACTTCCAGGAGATGCTGCAGTGGAGCTGACAGCAGTGTGGATGTTCCAAGATAGTTGGGACACAGCGGTGACAGGTGAGCTTTGGGATACAGCTCAGATGGCTGTGAGGTGGGTTGTGGTCTCCCCTCAGAAGTGATTTCTTGGGATGGTCCTGAGCATTCCTCCATCTGATGTTATTTCCCCCTTCCCAGAGCATCTTTATGTGGAAAGACCCCTGGGGAGGTGACTTCTTCACCCTGGGATCTGTGCCAATCCAAAGCCTTTCTGAGGCTTGTTTTCCCTCTTCTTTTCCCCACACAGGGCTAATCTTGCTCCCTTGGATGACTCACCACCCCGGCATGCTGGCATACCCTCGGGAGGCTTGTAGAAGGAGGTGACCCCCTGCTCTGCACTTGCTGATGGAGCTTAAACACTCTTTGAGGGATTGATATTCATTCAATAGTCTTCCTTGCACCTTCCTCCCCTTCTTGACTCTGCACCTTGTTTTGCTGGTGCAACTTACACACGAGGCCAGGGCTTTGCAAGGGCGTTGTGCCTGTATGAGCTAATTACTACAAGTAGCCAAAAAAAGGGGCCAGACATCTCTTACTGTACCCAGGCTGCTATTTCCTACCGTTTTTTCAAAAGGTCACACCAATTGTCCATGTTTTCAGTTTTGAATGCATTTGTTTCCAATGCCACCGTTATTTAATCTTTGGAGGGGCAGAGGAAAGAAAACAAATTAACCTTGCTTCAAAATATTGTGGTTTTGGAAGGAATAAATAATGCGATGCAAAAACTTGGCTGAGAGTGCACAATGTGCCCAGGCGAGTGAGGTGGGCTACCCTGGTCAGGAAGCTGTGAGATTTTTGAGTGTTGTTTTCTCCAGGTGAGTGTTTCCACCACAGACTTTTATCACTTCCAGCCCGCCTGGGAGCAGTGGCAGTGCGAGCGGGACAGCCTTGGCGTGGCTTCAGCAGGGGACTGTGACAGGCTGCAGCTCATCTGGGCGCAGTTGGTGGTACGCACTCCTCATGGTGACGATGCTGGCACCCCGGGGGCTGACTCGGTGGAGGGTCCCTGTGCATGAGGTGGTTTGCACTACCTGAACCTTGAGTTCAAAGCACCAGGCGGAGCCATAGAAGCACTCTCTGCACTTTGCAGATGGGATGCTGCAGCGTGGCCAGAGCCAAGCGCTGGATGCAGGCGGCATGGGGCTGGCAGGGGACTCCTTGCAGTGTGTTGCTGGGGAGCACAGCCTGCCAAGATACCTCCTGCTGGAGCTGCTTTTCATCAAAACCTTCTTCATGGAGTGTCAGGGTGGTGCTCCCATGTCCCTTTGCTTTCCTACTGGCTTTTTCTCTCAGCTTGGGTCCAAGTTTGCAGCAGCCCTTCCTATTTTTGAGCAGAAACACTCTAGGAAGACTAATCTGTTTATTTCTTTGTTCTTCTTTTCATGTACTGATTTAGACATCAGATTTACTTTGTAGTTTATCTCGGCTTCCCACCTGGATTCAGTCAGACGCTGGGTGCAGTTCCCCATCAGCGTCACACCACAACATGGCAGTGAGATGCTGACAGTGTTAGCTCTGTGGAGAGGGCCTGTGGACACCCAGGGAAATGCAGAACAAGCGTTGTCTGGGACACGTTTTTGGAGTTGATGGTATCCCATTTCTGACCAGTTGCTTGCCTGGGATTTACAGAGGAGCGTGGAGTTATCTCAGGGTAGTCTGTCTCCAGCCTGTGACATCCCCTAAGTATCCATTTCTCTCCTGAACAGAGCCTGGGAGCAATGTGCCATCCCCCAGCTCTGTTCCTGCACCATCAGGTTCGCTTTGGTTTGTTGAATGTGTTTGTTTCACAGAATCACAGAATGTCAGAGGTTGGAAGGGGCCTCAAAAGATCATCTAGTCCAGCCCCCCCACCAGAGCAGGATCACCTACAGTAGATCACACAGGTTTCACTGGAAAACAAATACTTGGCAAATAGCAAAATAGCCTGTGTTTGAATATCTTCTGCTTCCCACTGGTGACCTTGCCACGTTACAAACTCAGATTACCAAGTGCTTTTTCCTTAACCAATCTCTCAGTAGAAAGATATGTGTCAGTAGACACACCTGAGCAGAAAAACTCTGTTCCAAGGGTGGCACAATGTATTTCTGACTGTTTTTACCTCGTCAGTGAAGTACCAAAATAAATTGGCTGTGGGAAAGCCCACAGCATTATTCTTTGTTGCTGAGCGCAGAAGGGGAAATTACCTTCTACTCCTAAATCTGCAACTTCTGCCTTTTGTGTGATGATGATTAGAAATATTGCAAGCTCTTCCTTTAAACTCAGAGGTATTAAGCTCCCCTTGTACCGATAGAGGAAGAGACATCTAACATTAAATGTGTGATTACCCAATTATCTTCAAAGGGAGAGAGCTGTAGCTGGAAGTTAGGCATGTCCTGAGGTCTCTTACTGAAACAGAGCCTGACAACAGAAGAAATACGAGGAGCTCGGATTTGCAATTAAGGATGCTGAGACTTTGCTTTAAGCAACTGGAGAAGTGAGTGCACACGGGGGCTGGTGCTGATGTTCCTCTCCAGACACCAGCTCAGGGACAGTTGCCATTAGCAGAGAGTAAAGTACGCAGGGTCAGATCCTCTGCTGGAAAATTTTGGGGTGTTCTGTTCATCCTGTTGGGGCTGCACTAATGTGTATCAAAGAAGGTCTGGCCTTGAGGGCTTCTGGGCATCTTTTGTGAAAGTACCATCTACTGGTCTGTGTGTGTGTGTTTGTTTGTTTGTTATTTAACCTGCAAAGCATCAGCTTGTCTTTGCACGCTCATATTTATTTTCTGTGCACATCTTGCAGCTAAATGGCACTAAATGTTATAGTGTTACTTGGTGCAATTGGATTGATTTATATGGGGTTGCAGTGGTCTCATTAGGAACAAGATTTGTTGCTTGTGTTAATACTCAGGGTTAACTTCTGTGAATGTGTGTATATATAGAAGATAATAA
The DNA here is from genome assembly GCF_000703405.1 of Apaloderma vittatum. NCBI lineage: Eukaryota > Metazoa > Chordata > Aves > Trogoniformes > Trogonidae > Apaloderma > Apaloderma vittatum. Next base: position 37,632 of record NW_009728992.1, on the reverse strand, counting down.
TGAGAAAATATTGATAGGGAAGAGTGACTTCTATAAACACAAACACCTCAGACAGCTCTGGGAGATGATGTCCGTGGGCAGCAATAGCTGATCAATCATGTCAGGCAGAGCATTCTCTTGCTGAGGATGGTCCGTCTTGCCCCAACGACACAACCCCTTATGCCATACATGTGCTCGGGGGTTTACTGGTGCACCAAGACATGACAGGGTTGAGGAATGGTGAGTATTCATCTGCATCTAATTGCGCTGACAGCACAAGGCCAGGCAGCTCACGCCTGGCAAATGAGATCTTAGCAAATACACCGTAACGTGTGCCTGGTCTTCAGCTGATTTCTTGCTCTCACAAGAGTATAAAGATACGAGTGGTTTGGGTAGCGCTGGCATCCCAAGGCCAGCTCTAATCCTTCTGGCCTCTCACCTTGCTCACGTAGCCCCACGTTGCAGGATGGACAGTGGGGAGAGGAACGCACGTCAGTGTGTTGGCGCCTGTTTCAGGGAACTGGGGCAGAGAGTTCCTCTGTAATTCACAGCTTTAGAATTGGTTCAACCAAAGTTTGCTCCTAGATGTTTTTTAAGTGAAGGATGCTGTAGAACTACTTGTGCTGCTCCTATGGAGCCTTAGTTTCTGCTTTTGCAAGTTTGATTTGCAGATTTCTTTTCTCATTAAAAGTGGTGACGATATTAATCCCAGGAATTGTTGATGAGTTTCAGACTGAATACTGTGAGTCTTAATGCAGGCTAGCTGCAAATAAAGGAGGAAACCCATTAAGCATGTGGTATGCATCATAAATATTCCATAACACAGAAGTGTAAATGTAATGATACGAAAGGAAAAACAAAGGTGTAGGAGTCAGGAAATGCTGAGTGCTGAAACCCCACTCTGAACATCTCTAGTTGCTGCATTAACAGCCTTTCAAGACAGCAAAGGCCACAATGGACTCCTCATTGAGCACTGAGTAGTGCATGTTTATTTTTAAACTTTTTTTGAATGAGAGTCTGAAATCTCCTACAAGTTTTACATAGCCAGCCTAGTTTGAGTGAAATAATTAATCAACTGTAATACTAGATACCAAGTGATTCTGCTGTAACCAGTAATGACTTCAGTGAAACGGTGCCCATTTAGTGACTATGCATTTGTTCTTTGATGTACAATTGGGTAACTGAAGCTCCTGTTTATCATTATTAACCCAAAATGAGGCACTGTGCTCTGGAACCACATAAAGTACATGGGAAGCCACGGTGCAACACAGCAAAGTCTGTGCCACCAAGTCCACTTTTTGTGTTTGCATTGAGACCATTAAAAAGCATAGGTAATTAGGAAAGTTATATTAGAAATCAATGCAATGCATCTGCCTCCGTTTAAAAACACTGAACCAAGCATGCGGAGCGTTCGGAGCAAATACAGAGAAATGCAGCGTATCATAGGGGTGTGGAAGCCTCTCTGCCAGCTCTGGAGACAAATGTTCTGGCTGGGTTTTAATAGGCACATTCGTTACTTGTGCAGCTATGCACGCTGAGGCAGAGACAGAGCAAACCCAGCCCAACAAGCACACCCCCACAGAGAACCTGGCAGTACTCAGGCACATTTATAAGGCACAGTCTGCAAACCCTCCTCCATCGCCAGCGCTTACTGCTCCCTGTATCGCCTGGCAGAAGCGATACTGTGTTCTCCATGGCATGCACTGGCTTTCCTTGCTTTTTTTATTTTCTGGGTGATGTGTAGTGTACTGTTTTACGGGCGTTTTCCTGCTGTGGATTGCTCTTAGTGAGGAGGCTGGCTCCTGTCGCTCCCTCCCTCCCTCCCGCACAGTCTTGCAACCTACACCATCGCCTCGCTGCTCCTGGCAGGCTGCTCTTACAGCACTCACTCACTGTTAGCAAAGCAAAGAGGCATTTGGGGTTATTTTCAAAATCTGTAACAGTGGAGGGGGGCGAGGAGGTCTGAGCAGCCCTTTGGTGAGCTGTCCTGCCTGTCGAGGTGGCTCTCACGCTAGCGAGCAACATGCACGAGGGGATTTGCCCAGCTAGGGGGGCTGGTGGCACAGACCGAGTGGAGGTGGGACTCATGGTTTTTGTGAGTTTACTTTCAGCTCCTGGGTCTGAGCAGCACTAGGGGTGACCTCTGAGCTTGGGTGTGCAGGTGTCACTCAAAACTTCCCCAGATGTCTCAGCAGCGGTGCTACTTGGTGCCAGGTAGAGATGTTGCAGCTTAACACTGGCAGCTGCTATGTGAACGGTGTGAGCAGCAGCACCACGATGGAGATATGCTGGCAGGGGTGCTCTGACCTGTCCCCCGCCTCTCTGGCCAGCCAGCAGAGCCCAGCGCTGCAGCTGGACGGCTCCACTTGGCTGTTTGTCCATCCCGCCCGCGGCTGTCCTGCTGGAAGCACAGCGCTTCCCGACCCCCACGCCAAGGGAGGCACAATGGATACAGCTCGATCGAGAGTCCGGCTGAGCAGACACCTTCCATCCAGCAGGGTGAGTGTGCAGCTCCCAGCGCTGCTGTACAGGGGATGGTACCTCTCCTGGCATCGTTGAAGTACTGAGGCGACAGAAGTGGAGAAGCTGAAAGAGCGTGGGCCTTAACATGGGTCAGGACTGAGCTGGGCGCGAGCTTGTAGCCACGTTAAGTGTTCGCTGATGCCGGTACTAACTAGGCTGTGCTGACATCCTCTGGTGACACAGTTATTCTGCTGGGGAGACAGGGCGCAGCCACCCGAGCTGGAGAGTTCGGGTGGGAGTGCACCCCTTTTAGCGCAGGGTTTATCTTCTCTGTAGTTTGCACTTCACTTGGTGTATGGAGAGCCCCTGCAGCACCTCGGAGCAGTCATGCTTTGCGGGGTGAGAATGCCAGCAAGGCAGATCTGTTCCCCTGCACTGCAGGGCGAGGGCTCCCTGCAGACAGCAGCGGCAGCAGGGGACATGCAGCGGGTGGTGAAGCTGGCTCTCGCCTTGTCTTAGGGCTCTGAACTATTAACGCGATGTGCCTGGGCTATCCCATTTGTCTTTGGAGCCTGTGACAGATCACATTTCGACACCAACTACCTGAAATTATCTGATGCATTTTGTTTTCCCATCTAAAAACCAGTGCTGCCACTGCTGCTTACTGTTTTCATCCTGAAGCAGCACTCAGCCTGACTGAAGCCCTTGAAACCCAAGCCTCTTCAAGACCAAAGCTGTGTTGATTAGTTACCAAACCAAACAGCAAGGACTGGAGGCAGGGCAGGGGGAGTGAGGAGTATCCTTCCAACATTCCATGTGCCAGTGTCTGTCCTGGGCCTCTCCGATCACCCAGGTAGGGTGCCATGGATTTTCGCATGCTGTGATCTGACCGTTGGACAGGAACAGGGCTCTCTGCAGCATGCACCAGGAAATATTTTCTATTTGGTTTCAAATCCAAGGTGATGGCTGAGGGGCTTTTTAGAGCCTGATGTTTGAACCACATTTTCACTTGGCTGAATTGACTGCTGGCACTGGGTTGTTTTGGAGGAGCCCTTGAAGGATCATGTCACATTATGCCATAGATGATATGAGACTCAAAATTACCTGAGTGGTCTGACAGCACACCAGGGATAACTTAATGCATTTTCGGTCGAATGCTGGAGTTTTCTGTTCAACAGCTCGTTAAGGGGATGTTTATCAAACTTGAGGGGAATAGGGTCACTTTGCTTTGAGGTTCTTGTCAGGGACAGAGCCATAAGTGGAAAAGGCCCCTGAGGTGGAGACAAGTGCCTTAAAGCACCTCCAGAAGTAGGCACAGTGGGAGAAGACAGCCCGTCCTCAGCGCTCCCTCCCACTCCATGGAGCTGTGGTGCAGTTTTATTCCCTTTCCAGACTTGCAGGGGGAACTAAAACACGCTGGAGTTTGCAATCCTCATTGCATTTGTAAAACTCATCTGCTGGATGAGGAGAATTCTGTCTCTTTGAGTCAATGAGGAAAGTTTTTTCCCTGATCAAATATCTGGGAAAAATCACCAGAAAAGTATTTTACCCCAGCTATTTCTACATTAATGATGCCCTATAGCTCCATAAGCTGCCTGTGGCATGGTGGCCTTGTCCTGGCCTGTTTCAGCGTCCACTGATGGAGTTGCAGGGCAGTTTGCTGAGGAGATTGTGTGCCCAGCATCAGAATCTGCTGAAACATAAATCTGATTAGAGGAAGAGCAAGGGGCTGGTTGTGGTCTGATTCTGCCTGGACAGGCTGCCTACATTTCGATAATGTTTTATGGACGTCATCTCACATGTACATAACAGGTATGTGATGTTTACCCTGACCTTGCACGGGAGACACCCCTCACAGAAGATGTCGTTTAATTGGGCAGAAGTGGGTGGCCTTTTGGTCGCTTACACGGCAGAGATGCCACCTTTCTCCTTTAGTCTTTTCGCCCATAAATATATATTTCTGTCCCCAAAGCAAGATAAAAACTGATTTTCACTTTGTTGCCATCACTCTCTGCCGTTTGATGGTGCTCACGCTTGCTGGATTTGGGACTTCGTGTTCCCAGTTGTTGTGAGGCTGTTGAGCACCAGGCGATGAGAGACGACCTTTCCCCCTGGGATGCCCAGCCCAGGGCACTGTGTCCTTTGCTGAGGCGCGCGAGGCTCGACGCGCTGCCTCTCACTTTTGTGCTTGCTATTGTGCGAGGGGCAGGAGGGCAGATGCTGCTGGGGAGCAGCAGGGGCCCTGGCTGCCGCAGGGGCAGTGCAGCCACCAGAGTGAGCTGGTTTTGGAGACTCTTTGAGCCCCACCTATGAAGCCAGCTAATTTCTTCTGGTTTCTGAGATGTCTTCGTAGAGTGTAAAGGAATTCTGTACAGCGAGCTAAAACGGTCAGATGTCCTGTGCTTGTGAGAGAAATCTTCAGTAGAGGTCTAACAAGATGCTGTGCAATGTGATGGATAGATATGATGCACAAAATGTGACATGTTTCTTTGAAAATAGTGTTAGAAATCCTTTTTTCTTGATTTATTGGTATGAAACAAAAGAAAAGAACATAAATCTGTCTATTGTGGAAAGTTTTCCAATAAAAAAATAAGGGAGGTTTTGCCACATGTTATTTCTACGAAATAACAGAAACTTTTGGTGTCTTGGTTTTTCTTATGAATCCAAAATATGTGTAAGAGATCTCATCAGATGTTGCCTTAAAGTAATTAAGTAGTAGAGGAGGAGCAAGGTTAACACAGGGAAAAAGCAAAAGTACAAACGGTCTGTTAACTTTGTGGATTGCAAGCTGCTAATTTGGAGTAGATCAGTGCATGAATTCACAAAGCAGCAGGAGTGGGAATGCTCCAGTCCAGCTTGCTAAAAGCAAACCAGTAGCCAGACTTATCATATTTTGTTTCCTTCTCTGACCCATTTAGATTCCTTCTTCTTAAAGGACGTTTCTCCAAATGACAGTGTTTAACTAATGCAGAATTCCTGTGTCTGAAGGACAGTCTGTGATCCAGTCCATTGAATCCTGATTTCATTTAAACTGCAATTCATTATTTTCTTCCTGTGCTCATTCAAGAACCCATTGTTCATTGCTCTTTCATCACTCTATGATTGGAACAATTTGTATCTGTCGTTCATACATTGGCCAGATAATGAAATAATCATTTGTGCATCTACACAGTATTTTACATTTATTTTTCACAGTGTAATTCACTTCAGAGGGTCATTTTATCGTTCTGGAACAAATTGTGGTCTTGTTTAAGCATTGGTAACAGCCTGCAACTGCCAGTGTCAGGACATGTGTCTGAATATTTCTGTCTGCAGACAGAACAGTGGTAAGATTATTGCTGATTCTCCAGCTAACAAAAGCAGCCCATCTTCTAGAAGGAAGGATTCTGCTGGCCATGGTCTCGATGTTTTTGAGCAAAGTCCTGCAGTCTTTTCCAGGGTTTGAGTGAGCCTTTTGGAGAGAGACATAAGAAGAAGGAATAAGATTACCTTAATAAAAATAAAACAAGATGATAATGCAGCCAGAGCACAATTATAGTGCTATTCAAATGAGCTCCTACTCTCAAAGGGGTCAGCAAGGTTATGATTTCTAGAGGGGTCAAGAGATTAGGAGAGCAAACTAATTATTTTGGTATCAAATAGAGAGAAAGGTGAGTGCTGATTGGTTAATTAATTTTTCTTCTGTGAATCTATTTTTGTTCAATTAATTAAAATGACACATATGTTGTACTCTCCAAATATCACACACATTATTATGTAAAGGTTGAGTTAGTCATTATGTTGGAAAAGGTCAAGACTTGAATTTAATGCTGGAGGGAGATACTGTCTTCCATTCACTCATCATAATTGCCATCCAGTTCCTGTCCTACCCGCTGATGGGATCTTGGCTATGGCTTTCAATGGACTTGCCACGCAAAGTGTTTTGGGCTTCCCTCCAAGAGCCTCTCCAGCAAAAGCAGGATTAAATCAAATAATGCACTCTTTAAACCTATTGCTTTGGCATGGCAGCTGAGCTGTGTCAGTGGCAGGATGTGTAATTCTTCTGTCTTCTGCTTACCTCAAGGAATCACCAGGGACTTCTAGGAGAAATGAAGACTCCTTTGCATGAACAGCTCTGGGAGACGATTTTCAGCTGAGGTGCGGATGCATAGAGCAGAGCAGTGGTAGAAGAAGAGCGAATACATGGAGGAGTGGGAGACTGTGCAAGGGTGACTTTACTCCAGCCTCAGACTGACTTCTGTATCTCATGTGATCAGCCCTGTGCTCCTAGGCAAGTATGATGCATGTAAACACCAAGACACCTGATGGTAGTGAAGCTTTATAAATGTCCCTTTGTTCATCCCTTCAGCTTCACAAAGCAATATAAGAGCAGAAATTTCTGCTGCTGGTGAGTGCCAGTGATGAGCTAACCATAGAAACAAGCCATTCTCACAGTTAAACCTGGAGTGTTTCTGCACACTGATGGCTGGGCTCAGAAATAACTTTGAAATAGCTAGAAACATTCACACGTGGCCACCTCTGGTATTCCCGACGGAAGTGAAGAAATGCATGTCAGCAACAGTGGGTTTGGTGTGAGTAGGGACAAGGCATGGAGACTGGTGTTCCCACCTTGTCCTGGGAATGACTCCACATTTCAAGTTCCTTGAGAAGATGATGCTCTTGGTGCATCTGCTATGTGAGTTTTGGTCTTCAGCGCCATCACTCCAGGGCACTCCTCTGTCCTTACCCCAGGAAACCCCAAATCTTCTAGAAATGGAGAAGGCCAGATGGATATTTACTAGCCTTGTAGTGCAACCCCAGAATATTCCAGGTTACCAGCAAGTAAAGAGTTTAAACATTTGCTAATGCTGCCTGGAACAGGAGTGACTGAGGGGATGCATGTGGCCACAGGGTTTGCCAGAGTCTGTAAACATAAATCTGTGGCCATGTTTGTAATTTTGAATGCCTTATGTGAGACATTTTACACTTATTTTAATGGCCTAGAAATACATTTTTGCAAATATATTAATTCCTCTTAGTTATGCATCATTAACTGATGTTTAGTTAACGTGCATGTAGACTGTATCAGCCATTTTAATAGAACATGAAGGGGAAGAAATGCTATAAGACAGGTGCTGGCATTAAATTTATCTGGAGAGAGGAAATATTGGCAGAAACAAACTGTCTCAGGATGTTAAAAAAATCACCTGCTTTTTAGAGGAGATACAATTGGGTAATGATCCATGGAAACATGAACATTTCCGATTGCATATCTTCAATTCAAATTTATGACCAGCTGTCAGAGCGCTGGTGCCCCTCACTCCACGCGAGGGATTGCTCTTTGCCAAACTGTAATGAGTAGATTATGGGTGGTGCTAGAAAAAGTCTGGGACTCTTTGAGAAATTGCAGTGCATCATATTAACTTCTCTCTGATGTTAGCAATTTCCCATCATATTGTATTACCAATCACTGTCACTAATATACCATGAAATTCAGATGTATAATGTAGTGTACGACTCAACCTCTCATTTCAAAGGTTTGTTACCCATAATCCTGCATGAGTCATTAGTAATGTCACTGAACAGAGTAAAACTCATTCACTTCTTACAGTGTTTCCCTGCTGGCAAATAACTGACATATTACACGTGGGCACAACGCTTAATTCTCCAGAGGGCTTTGATTGCAGCATCGTGAAATGTGCCCCTCTTTAATGGGCAGTCAGGTCGAACACAACCCTTGCTCATGCCCTGCCGGGTGGCTGAACAGCTGGGTACTCGGAAAAAACATCTCTTTTCCTTAAATTATTTATCTCCTGAAATGTTGTTTGTGGTGTTTTAAAGCAAATATCAGGCTGAAAGGTAAAGCCACACCCTCCAAAAATGGAAAGACTAAAGGGTAAGGTTAGGATTTGGGAAAGAACTTAGATTTATTTTTTTTTAATTTTTTTTTTAAGACTCGGTTTCACTTGCAAAAATCTCTTAAAGGCTCATAGCCCAAGCTTGGGGATGAAGGTAAGCACCCAGGTCCCTCAGGAACCAGCAGCACAGAGGCAAGGGCAAGGCACACTGCCATCCATCCGGAATGAGGCATGGACAAAACCCAGTTGTTGCTGGAAATGCTCTTAGTTTTAATGGCAGAAAAAAAATCTCTCAAGGCTAGCTCAGCAGCAGGTTTCACAAAGAAAAGGACTGCCTCCTCCTCCAAGAGGAGAAAGAGGCGGCTTTAGAGATTTCAACCTACTTGTTGGGTTTCACTATTCCACAAACGACTTCACTGAACTTTGCCACAGTGATGTTCTCCTGTCTGGAGGAGATCATCTTGACCTGTGATCGTGCTGCCATGCATTTGCAGTGTTGTACGTGAACTAGCCATCCCACCAGTAGAAAGATGGGCTAAAGGACAGGGCTGTGTTTAAGCTGTGGGTAATCATTTTGAGACTGTAGATTTGTGCTAAATTTTCATTTAGCTTCCATTTCCTCCTTTTGCTCATGTGAAAGTTAAATGGGATGGTGTCAAGAGCCTTCATGAGCCAAGATGTTATCACATTTACTTCTCCCCTTTGCTTCTGTGCTAATTATCCTGACAAATTGTTTTGCCATGATTTTGCAATCTCTTGGTCATTTCCCATCTTCTTATTGTCAGACTCCACGCGCAGCATTTGGTTGTTTAGATCCGGTCTTTTTGCAGGTAATGGATTGTCTGGTGAGTCTACACGGCCATGGGGCATTGTCCTCTGTAGAAACCTGGAGAAACAGTGCTCTGCATGAACTTCAGAGCCTGCACCTCTAGCAGGGGGTGTAGTGATGGCATGCTGGGCTGGCCGGTTAGACCTGGTGGTGGTCACCCACCGAGGAGTCTGTGCTCTGGAACCGGAGCCTGTGTCTGCTGGATGTCAAGGTCGTGCTTCCTCCTGGGTCAGCTCATTTCACTTAGAGCTTAGATAAAATATCTGGAAATGTCACTCTCTTCCTGACCTCTAGATTAGAAACACATTAATAGATTGTCTATTTATTCAGTTTCTTGTTTAAATTAAAATATATAAAAATAATTGCTTATTTTTAGTCCTTAATGTAAGCTTTTTCTTTTTTTTTTCCCCACCATTGTTTCATCAAGTCCAAGACCATGTCAAGAACTTTTTGGCTGGGAGACCATTCTGTTCATGAAGACACTCGGACAGGCTGACGCTGCAGCGTTTGAGGTATTTAGAGAGCAAAAACCACATTTAAAGTGGCAGGTGGTGTACATGGCAGGCTGAGCAACAGGCTGGCAGTGGGTATCTAAGATCACCCACCAAGGCATGGCTGTAGCTCCTTAATTTCGCCTCACCTGGGCTGTGTGGAGGTGACATTGCAGCTGTGCTCCCAGCTCCCAGGGCCAATGAAGCTGCAGTCGTTAATGCTGAAGGCAGTGAGGATCGGTGTCGATTCTCCCAGCAATAGTGTGACAGGCCCAGCGGTTCCCACGTCGTCAATTCAAGTACTTAGCCTGTCATTCCCAATTTATTTCATGAAGTGTCTGCAGTCTCCACGTTTGCTAGTGTCATGATTGTGATATATCTATTCTTGTCCCTGAAAGGATGCAAAAGAGGAACACGAGAGCTAGTGCAGCTCTCTGTTAAATACCTCGTTGGCAGGGCATATCAGAAATGCAATCTGTTTTTCAAGCACAGCTTGCTAAAAACTACATTTCATGGCGTTCGTGATTATTAGGAGTGATGCTTGTGACGGTAACATACATGGCGTTTTAGTTGTTCCTCTATATGATCTGGCTGAGCGATGGTTTGTGACCCAGTTGCACGCTAATATTTTCACCTGTACAAATAACCAGAGAGCTATACTTAAACTACAACGAAAAACAAGATCCAAGCTTTTACCAGTTTAAATCAGAGTAAAGACATACCAATCCGGGAATGATAAACCATCAGTGACACTATCAGTAACTTACAGTAAATTAACTTTTGCAGCCTGGCCTGGGCTGAGCATCACGGTGCAGAAATGTGTTATCTGGCAAAGACTGTGATCCTGCACCTGGGCTCTCTCCGATACGGAGAGCTAGTCAGAAACTTTCAGCAAAACAATCTCTCATCAGAAAATATTAGTTTATCCAACGCAAAACTTCTGGCAGAGAATACTAGCTCCAGCAAAGCACAAGGGGTATGGCATTTACTAGCAATGACTTTATTATCTAAACCTTATTTTCTGGATCCCTGGGTGAGTGCTCAGACTTCTGAGACCCAGGCTCTGCTGACTATCTCTCTCTCTATCCCCAGTTCTTCAGGATTCGATTTTGACACTTTTGAAGTTTCAGACCTATTTCTGGCTGCCTCTACCAGTGTACCCCTGCTCAGTGTTTAAAAGGCAGGAGGAATAGCAAGGAAGCCTTCACTTCAACTCCCAGCTCAGCTCAGAACTTCTGTAAATTTGAGAATTTGCATAAAAACACCAAGTCTCTACAGTTGCTAAATCGAGCTTTAGGAGAAAATGATTTTTAAAAAACCCATGAGTGGAACGGAGAGATGTCTACATGCCTACATACATCTTGCATTTACATGCCTGCTTTTTTTGGTAAAATTTTCTGATCTAAAGACCGGAGTGGCTCAAAGATGTCCAGGTAAGCCAGATGTTTAAAGTCTTGTTCAAAGGCAGCTGCCTTTGAGAAAGTAAAACTTCAACCATGCATAATTTTTAGTCATGAATATTCATTTTGCGTCACACTGGGATCCAGGTCTCATTCCACCCTCTAATTATTATTTCTGCCAATTAGAGTGGTGCTGGGGCTGGGAGATATGGATGAGGCCTGAGGCTGGACTGTCTAGTTAGAGCTTGGAGGTTAGCAAAGCAAGTGGTGCCTTGGTTGAGTGCAGGGGGCTTTTGCAGAAGAAAGTGAATTTAGCTGCAGCTTGAGACCTTGTCAGCAAAACCAAGGGAGCTGTTACCTCTCCCACCGTGTTGTTCAGCTGTGGCACTCATTGCCACAGGAGGCTCTGGTGGCCGAAAGCTTAAATGGTGTCAAAAAACTCAATTAGATGAGTTCATGGCAGATCGATGCAGTGAGGGCTATTACACACCAGGAGACTCAGAAAGTCTCTAAGCTTGGATCGCTGGGGACCATCAGAGCACCCCAGGCAATTACTGTTGTGTGTTCATCCAGTTCTCAGTCTTTTCCGTAGACATTTGTAACTACTTGGTGCTAGAGACAAGGGCTAGAGGAACTTCCCTCGTAAAGCCAGAGGAGATGACTTGCTGTCATCTCTGTTTTAGACAGACGTTGAAGATGTGAAGCTGGAACGATCCCTTCGGTAGGTGATGCGACTTCCCAGTGTCTCTCAGACACGGCTGTTTCTGTACGAAAGAGCCTGAGCTCTCCATTAGGAGATAGTCCTGAGAAGGCTGGCAGCCATTCCTCTGTCCTGCTAGAGAGCATCATGTCTGTGCTGCGGTCTGCATTGGTTCAAGTTAGTAAAGAGAAGGGGCTAAAAAAAATATATATAAAAAAGCAGAGAGTGATCTGGCAATTTCAGCGTCAGCAGGAGCTGATCCCAGCAATTCAATATAATCATTGAAAGCGGAGAAAATCCAGGAGATTTCACTGGAACTGAGCAAGAGCTTGACAGCTGGCAAATGCTAATGTAAGTAGGCAACTGGGAGCAGGGGGTGGAGGGAGGGTGGTGTCGTTTAACATCACTTACAGAAGGGCCATTTATGTCTGAAAAACGTCTGTAGAAAAAGTGCCCCTTTTTGCTCAGCCTCCCTGCTCTGTCACGCGTGCCTGCCTGCCCAGTCCTGCCCTTCCAGTGGGCGTTTTAGCTCTGGCAGGGTCTCATCTAATGCAAAGCATCTCCGGCGCAGCCTCGGTTCACCCAGCCTGGGGAAACCTGCCTCCTCTGCTGCTGAGTGTCAGCACCGAGATGCTCGTGGGGCCGAGGGAGCATCCTCCTGCTTTTGCTGAACCACTGGTTTCTGCCCTGGGGATGGGGAGGAGAAACGGTGCCTGGCACAGGACTAGCACAGAGCGGACTTAGGTGTCCAGCATCAACACAGCAGCATGTTTTTTCTCGTAGGAATCTCTGCTCAAACAACCTGGTTTTTACTGTGAAGTAAAGGCTGGTAACATCAGTGTGGGGCTGCTGTGTTTTCTTCTGCTGGTAAAGCTTCCCTGCTCCTCACTGAGCTCTCTGGACACTCAGCATTCAATTTCATTTCTCTCTTATTGTCTTTCTGGACTTCTGGCAGAATTTCTTCACCAAAGGAAGCCAAATGCTTTTTAATTTTTTTTTTATAGTGGCAAATGTGGCCATTTTTGTCATATTAGAGGTAAGTTTTCCTCACAAACATGAAACCTAAAGCAATATTCCTGCAGAGAGGCAAGTCGATGCCAAACACTGATGCTGTGCTGCAGACAAGATCTACCCCAGCTTGGTCAAAGACTGCATCAGGGTAGTGTGCACAGTATTTTGGTTGTCAGCACACCAGCAATAACTTCCTCAGCACCCAGCAACATTTTTCTGGCTATTGTCCCTCTCCATTAACTCTTTAGCATTTGACAGCTCAGAAAAGCTTGAATGTGCTCCAGCAATGGTCTATGAGCCTGTTCCGCAATGTAATGCTCTGAAATCATTCCCTGGCCTCTGTTTCCAGCATCCTGGTCCAGTGAATGAGATAAAGAGCTGAGGTGATTGGACCGCATTCCCATTCTAACATCAAAATTGATTTTTTTCTGCATCCAAATAATAAGAATTTTGTTGTCTCAAGATAAGCATTTTTGGCTTTAGAGCTCTTGCTTTGGTATTTTCTCTCACAAATATCTGATCATGTTGAATATCCATGCTGGACACTGTGATTCCGTAGAGGAAAAATAAATCAGCAAGCGACACATAAGGGTTATAACTACAAACCACAATTCTTCCTCATTTCCTGAATGGCATTATGCTATTCAGAGTTTTAGAGGTATTGTTTCCTATTGTAGACCATATGTAGTATGGGATACACTCCAGTAATCCTCCATAGAGGCTTAATATTGAACGGTTAAATGTAATGTTAAAGAATCAGATTTACAGGAAAGTGTTTTGCTTTGTTGACCGTGTTAATAATGAAGTTCTGCAGGAAGATAACATCTGGGCTTCTGTAATCCAGCCTGCTTTTGTGCAGGTTATTTCTGGTTTCCTGTGAAATGTTTATTCTTAAGGTTCTTAATAATGACTTGTATTTGGATGTTTCTGCAGACATCCCTGAAATGACTCCTTCCTAATGATAGGCTTCAGGAGCTTGTGGGAGTGCTAATTTGAATTAATTATAGCAGATTTGACTTGCTTTTGCTATAAAATTGACTTGCCTAATTTGCCCAGCACAAGTTCTCACTATTAAATCCAGAAGGTTTATGAGGATAAAGATCTTGGGATTCTAGTGACCCTCTTAAACTTAAAAAGATCAGAGCTAAAATCGGTCAAATATGAGGTCCTATGCCTATATTTAGGGCTGATGGGCATCCATAGCTCCAGGTGCATGCAAACATCTGATTATTTGATATTGTTCTAACTCAGAAGGTGTGGGGGAGTCCCCAGTCTCCTGAGAAACTGCATTAACCGTGGATTTTGACTTTCTCTTTCTAAAACCAGCAATAGGTAGTCCTGGCAGCAGAGAACACAGATGTATGCAATTCTTGTCACTTCACCGAGAGATACAACTCCATTAAGCAGTGCGACTGCTCCCTGGGGCCGGGGCTGCAGCTGGAGACCCCAGGTCTGGCGGAGCCTCAGGGACGCCCGTTATCACACGGCAAAGGAGCAGCACCAGCTGTTTTGGTAAATTAAAAGGCAACAGCAGTTCCCACAAGCCTTCTCAGCTCTTGGGCTATCAATTGCTTTGGGATGAGGGGCAAGAGGCTTGTGCTGAGCCCTCTGAACCTGCTGGGCCATGCACGTACCTTGGACTGGGAATGCTGGTCTGCAGCTGTGGGGCTGGCAGGGGCCCTGCCTACGGTCTGTCAAGGAAAAGCTCAGTCAAAGGCCATGCATTTCTAAGGATTATTTCTTACTTGGAGTGTTGTTGTTTCCTTAAGGAAAATATCGCTCTATCAAATTAACAGTGCTGAGTCAGGAGCCTGTGTTCGTCCCTCTCTAATCTAAGAACTGGAGGGGAAGGTGTTCAGTGTTCTTGTGAGGAACCCAGCCAAATGAGTAACGAGAAAAAAACCAAGCAACCAAACATCAAAACAAGAAAATACCGTAAGGATAGATGTTTTCAGAAGGAGAGAGAAAGCCATGGACCCTGAGCGTTAGGGCTTTATCTGGGTGGTCTGGAGAGGTCAGACGCGGGGTCCAGCTGTGCTGGCAGGACTGAGCCCTGCAGAGCCAGCCCCCTTCGTGCTGCACCACTCACCCAGATCCCCTGCACCACTTATAAAAGTTTCCACTTCAACACCCCTCACTTCTTTTATTCTTTTATTCCCTGTGTGAGGAATAAGGGGAACAGGAAGAAGAGATGAAGTTTTGTCAGCAATTTCTGAATGCGCTCTAACGTGAGGCTTTTTACCTTTCAGTGAGAATGGGAGAATTATATACTGCCCTACTAAGCCAGACTCCAATATCCTGTCCAACACACATGTGTGGCTCATTTGTCTTTTTATATTGTTAACATTAAGACACTTTACACCAAGATTAACTCTGCTGGTAATTTGACTTCATTGGTGCCTGGAACACTGCACTATGTAAGCTGCATTTTTACAGCTAATAACGTGGAAGAATATTTTTGTCCTTTCGTGTGTGTGCTTCTCTTGGACTCAGTCTTCATTAGCCTCTGAGCACGTCTAAGATCCGCTCCTATGCATGAGCAAAGCCTGAAAAGTTTCATACAGGCCATGCTACAATTTTGAGAAGAGGCTGATTTCTTGTACAGACTTAAGTGCTATTTGATTAATAAGATGCATTAATTCACATCCAGTTGGAAATTATATAACAGGTCTGACAGGAGGCACAAAGTGCTGTTTTGAAATATGTAGGAGCAGTTTTGGAGACTCTCTACTGTACAGAGGAAACAGGATTTTGAAATGTGATGTATTGCTTGACACTATGGGTCACTGATGCAACTGTCTCACCCTCAAAATGATTAATTGATATATATGGCAGGGACTGTGCGTAGGAGAGGTGGTGTAATATGAACTGCAATGCAAAACTGGAAACAGCTTATTAAATTCTCTGGCTCTTTTGCATGTAATAAGAAAACTATGAACAAAATAACCTGTAAATGGGTTAATTAGAATAACTTAAGCATTTTCTAAGCTGTGTTTTCCATAATAATCTGTGTGGTTCAGCCAATGCAGAGTTGGAGAGTTTGGCTGCATCATATTTTAGACAATTATTATGGATCAGCATGGAACAAAATGACAAATAATCTATGGGGAAATAGAATCAAGATAAAATTTTGCAAATAATTTCACAAAATTGACATAACTGTATGTTGCATGGAATGTTAAAACTCAGGACAGATGCGATGTGAGGAATGGGAAGAGCAGTCCAAGTGACCTCACTGATTACCAATTAGTAATGATTTTATGGTTAAAGTAGTTCCATATTTCACTTGTGTTTATTGCACAGGGCATTAGCACTACCAAGTAATGAACCTGGAGCAGTTGACTGATTCAGCTGAGTGTTTGCTTGGGTGATGAATTTAGCTGGTGATCAGTTACGGTTTTGTTGGTTGGGAAAATGCTAGTTTCTAGGAGCATTAATTTCTCTGTAGTTACAGTGGAAAACAATATGTTCTGTGATTATTTTATTCTAACTAGTTCTAGAAGTCTCAGTATTGGAAAAGTGAAACTTAGAAGTTATGCTTTCTATGGTATTTTACATTAATTTTAATCACATTATTCTTCTTTTTATGAAGCATCTCTCTGGTGCTCATAAACCACAGAAATTGATGTGCGATACTCTGGCTACAAGTTTATGTGATAAGTTGTTAGATGCAGAATTTCCACCTTCCTTTATGAGATTTAATACCTGACATTGTTTCGGCCTTAAGAACGTTTTCCATAGCGCACAAGTACAATTCATTCCCAGCGCTGGGCGCCCTTCACACCTGTCAGAAATGGACATAAAACCCAGACATCAGTTATCTCAAGATCGAATCAAATAACCCTGCAACCACATGAATGCAATTAAGATAAACGTGCTCACAAAAACCCCAAAGGATTCTACCCAGCCCTGCCAACCTCCTGGCTTACAATTAGAGTCAGAAAGGTGGACTTTTGGCCATACTATATGCCTTTCCTATAAAATTACTGGTTTATCTTTTTCTTTTTCCTCCCAAATTTCTTTTAGGTTTTTTTGGGGTCTATCAATTGGTGGATTTTTTTCTTACCTTGGGAATTTTCTGAGTTGGTGTGTGTTTTTAGGTGTCTGCTAAGGGCTGTCTGTTGTCTAGCTTCTGAGCAGGCATGCATCCATTCCTCATGAAGATTCTGTTTTCTTTAAGCTCCCCCATCAGCTCCACCTTCGACTCATGGAGTACGTGTTAATTAACCAGCCTGTTGGCTGTAAGAGAAATATGCCTGCAAATTCAGGCTGACAATCCGCATGAGGAAGAACAGTACAAAGGAAAGCTTGCCATTAGAACAAAGAAAACTCAGCAACTAAAATTTGGTTCGCAGGAACGAAACAGCAGTTTATTCAACAGCTAATTATCAGAGGACCTACAGAAACACAAGAAAAATCAATACAGTTGATGAATACATTTCTATTTTACACTAAAGGATAATTCATTTCTAATGAACCTCAGTATCTGTGTGTATGAGCATCAGATAGGAGGAAGCTCAGTAACTGCCCCAAAAATTTGGCTGAGGCAGAAGACCAGGACACCAGGTTCTTAAGACTGGGGCTTTCTGCTCAAGCTTTAGGAAATTTAACAGGGTGTAATAGAAAAGTGGAATTGAGTACACTGTTGAATAGCAAAAAAAGAGAATATTTTATATATTAAAAAGTGCTTCTAACGACATCTATTTTCATAATAGTGTTTTGTTGAATGAATGGCTTGGACAAAAGTGCTGGTAAATCGCCTGAAACGAGTCTGCCTGACACTCAAATAGCTGCTAATGGTAGGTAGCTCCTTGACTTCTCGTTATATTTCTTTCTTGCATATAATCCTATCCTTCTCAGTCCATTATGCAGAAGGACAATGCTTTGCTTAAAGGGTTATCGATGTCGGCAGGCATTGGAAAAGATACGGATCCATTTTAAACACCTTTTTGCAGATGAGACTCACATGTCCTATTGAGATTCAGCAGAGCTTCACTGAGGTTGGAAACCTTCAGAGAGGACCCCTGGAAAGGCTTTTCAGCTGCTTCGTGATGATCAATCTCCCTGGGGAATGGAGCTATCAACCGTCACGCCATCACTAACCACGCAGGACATTTTCCATTTTAACTCCTATTTTTCCTTCTTTTCCAGTGGAATGATACTTACAAAGTGGAAGCTAAATCTCTCTTAATCTTAACAGTATCTTTGGGCTCTGCTGCCTTAATCTTGCCTTGTCTCCATTGGGTGTTTCTATGGCAACCCCCCAGGGAGTTTTCCTGTTATCTGGGTGAAGTTAACTGGAAACAAGTAAATATACTTGAGATGAAGTGGTGTTGGAGAAGACTGATGTGGCCTTCAGAGTGTGGTCTGAAAAAAAGCTGAATTATTTGCAGGAACCCCGCCCTGGAAGGGGCTTGAAGCTCCTGCAGGCAAAGATTTTGCCTAAAGTGCATTTGCCCTCTATAGTGCCAGCATAGTCCCAGGTAGAGGCGAAGTTTTCCGTATTAGTAATAAAGCACATGGACCCCAAACCAGCCAAGCCTGGAGGTGCTTTGCCAGGGAATGGGATTTTCACAGGCAGTTTGAGGAGATTGATAGTCCCCGTTCCAACCACATTGTAATAAATCTGGTGTCATATCTCATTAGCAGGCACCGTCGTGTGGTGATCACCCAGTGGGTGATGTCCACCTCCCAGCTTGACCTGAGGCTGCTGGGTGAAGCAACACCTGTGCTGCCCTTCCAACAGCAGCACGGTGAGGGGCTGGCCCTGGCATCGCTCCTCGGAGGAGGCTACGCTCCCGAAAGTGGGACTGAGGGATGGACCTGGCTAAGAGGATGCTCGAAGGGGCAATAGGGCTCTTCTGCAGGAAGGAGCGTTTCTCCAGATGAATAACCCAGGTTATCCCAAGCCAGAAGATTTGTGTTCCAGCTGGACCTTTCCAGATTGGTATTATACCTGACCTTAATAAACTTTTCTTTTGCATTTTAGACCAAGCTGTTGGTAGGCCAGTGATTATTTGAAATCTGCCAGACCTTTGCTAGCTGGGGAGCATTTCTCTTTGAGCTTGAGAAATGTCTCCAGTGGAGAGATGTGACCTCCTGCTGCTGTCACAGCAGGGGAATGGAAAACCTGCCTCCTTTGTGGCACGAGCTGCAGACACCAGCCAGCTCCTTCCCCCACTTAAATTTTTTTGGATACCAGCCACGGGTTGCTTATCATTGGTTCTGATCCCTAAAGCCGAGGTGCTGATTCTAATCTGCGGCCGCAGCCGGGTTTAAATCTTTATCTGCAATCGGTGAGTCTGAGCGCTGAGTGTGCAGAGACGTTATTAGATTATTAAATCAATGACACTCAGGTTATTAGTCACACTCATCCGCATTACCTGACACTGTAATGATGTTCTATTTTTACTTCTAGGCTGCTAATGTCCCAGAGGTACTGAAATTATGACCAGAAAATTAATTTCTATACATTTGAACAAGAAATAGAAGTATAGGGAATAATCCCACATTGACAGTAGAAATCCTAATGGAGCTGTTCAGAAAAGCAATGGGGAAAAGGGAGAGGGTTGAGGACAATGTCTCACATGCAGCCTTCCCTCCAAGCTGCCATGCTGAGCTCTTATGGGTGGTGTGGTAGTTGCTAGTAACTGGGCCAGACTATTTTAGCTTGCAATTCATTTGGGGCAATTAAAACTCCTGAGCTGGCATTAATGATTCTACTCGCTCAGCCAGTATTTTCTTGCAGAATCCTTCCA
This sequence comes from Apaloderma vittatum, assembly GCF_000703405.1. NCBI lineage: Eukaryota > Metazoa > Chordata > Aves > Trogoniformes > Trogonidae > Apaloderma > Apaloderma vittatum. The sequence continues at coordinate 18,164 of NW_009728992.1, read as the reverse complement.
CCAGGGTGTAAAAACAGGTTTGTTTTTCAGGCGTGAAATCAAACCCAGTAAACAGAAAAAGGCTAGCACATGGCAAGATGTTGTTTATATTTAAAAAAGATATTCTTTAAGCCCAGGCAAATTATCATCCCAGCCCCCAGGTTGAGTTAAGAAGGGAGGTCCAAGCTGACGACGCCTGAATTTGCTGTTATTTCTGCTCCGCGTGACTAACCATCTGCAAGTTCGGAGAGATCTGTTATGGTGGAAAAATACCACAGGAGATGCTCAAAGTTGATCCCCAGCCTCAGCAGTACTTCCATCTCACCCCTGCAGCCAGAGAGCTGTAGAAATGCGGCCCTGAGGGCTCCGCTCCCCATTCTGAAGCCCCTGGGTGGGAGCCAGGCGGGGGTACAGGCGCACGGTGGTGCTGGAGGACCTGAACGCCAGGAGGGTGGCTGGAAGAGGCGAGCTCGGCTCGCAGCCCATGCAGCTCTCCGGTGCACGCAGAACTTCCATGGGAGGAAACTGGGGGGAGCAGCATATGGTGAAACACCCAACAAGGGAGAGCCATTCGCAGTCTTTCCCCACGCCGCCCACAGCCTGAGCTCCTCGCCAGCTCCCTGAGCTCATTGGTTACCACGTGGAAATCTCCATATTGCTTAATTATAACTTGGGTTTAATGCGTATCTTCACAGTGTATTTATTTTGTATTTCCCGTTAATTCCCAAGTGCTCACTGTGCCCGAAATGGAGCAGGGTGGTTTTCTGAAGTCTTCAGCTGAGGAATTGCCACTTAAAAATTGAGACATGTAAGTACAAGTGTGGGAGTAAGTATTGTTGGTACCTGCTAAACGCATGTTGCAGGATGCTCTTGTGAGCAAAGTTTTTAGTCGAATTATAATGAGCTGAGTTGTTTAGGTGTAATTAAAAGATGGAGTGAGAACTTGCACAGAATTTTTTTTCTCCAGGCTTTGGGAAGCCTGCTAATAAGACACAAACATTTAGCAGCTCAGCTGGAGTACGGTGTGCTCTTTGGTTAAACATTAAAGGGGCATTGTCAAGTGGGTTTAATTAATTAGCTACATTTTAAATGAAATCAAATCAATTTGGAGCAGTTAGGCTCAAAATTAAAGTTGTTTTCACCTGATGGGAAATGCCCTTCAAATTCTGAACATTTTAAAGACAATGAAAATTAAAAATACCTGCATCCACATAGTTCCCTTTCATTTCCCCCTTTACCTAGAGAATGGCCAGTATTCTAATGATGTTGGGTTTGTGTGATTGCTATAACAACAATATGTCTAAGTTAGGGACTTTTAGTCTATATCCACTACAGGCAGCACTCACTTGATATTTTCTACACATGCGGCACCCAAAACCCACATCAAAACTGGCTTATAGGGTCAAATAAATCAGTCTGCACATCATTAATGTGACTGCTGAACATCAGTTCCAGTGTTTTAAGCTCAGCCTCCAGTATCTGTGAGCTTTCTGCCTGCTTTTGGCGACTTTGGGTAGTGGGACACAAATGTCAAGAATTACAAAACCCTTACAAGTACTGTGAAAATCTACTGCAGGGAATGGGAAGGAGCCCAAACAAGTGCCTGCACTGAAGGGAGATGGAGCAAGGTGAGGTCAGAGGCGGTGGATACAATCCCCAGGAGAGGGTTTTCTATTTTTCTTCTTGCTGTTGTTGGAAAACAAATGCTATTCTCGATATTGCCATTCTGAAGGGAAAAAAAAAAAACACAACAAAAAGCAAAGTAGAGAATTTAGGGACTTCTTATTAGGCCAGCACAATACCATTTATTATCTTAGATGCTTTGTGTGGGATTTAGGGGGGAAAAATCAACACAAACTCCCTGTGACACAATAGGCCATAACTGCTGGAAGCCGTTATGGGCTATTATGCGAAGCCGTTACAGTCTATTGAGTAAATAATCTACAGATTAAAGCTTTCTAAGTACACAGCAACTTGATAGGTAACCAAAGAAGCCATTACGATATGTCATGTCAATAAGAGGAGGATTAAGGTCCCTTACACTTGGTACAGTGACAGTCTGTCTGCTGCATACCGGTGTTAAACAAAAGCGATCGCTTTTTAAAAAACCCTGCAGTGCAGTTGTGTTCTGGGGCCGGGGACTGGAGATTCAGAGAGAGGCAGCTGCTTCTGCTTTAATTTATTGCAACCCAAGGATGATTGTGCAAATCGGCGACTTCGCTCAGTCTCCAACCCCCCGGGCTCACCTGCTCTGGGGCCACGGGTGGCCAAGCCGGGGCCATCTGCCATGGAGAAAGGAGCAAATCAGTGGGTTTGAGGGGTAGCTTCCAGCCCTCTTTATGGAAATAAGGCAGGCTGCTTCCTCCGAAATCTGTGAGGAATGGGTGTGCGCGGAGAGCCTTGCTGCAAGGCAGCAGGACCGGAGGACATCAAGCCCCCACGGAGCAGCGTGTTCACTGGGAAGCCAAAGGGCTTTTGTCAAGCAGGAGAGATTTCTGCCTTTCCCCCTCAAGCCACCCATCCAGCCCCCCACGCCACCCACCCAGGCCCTGCCCTGGCAAGCCGCAGTGGGGAGCCTGGGGTGCTGCTCCTCTCCCCTTTGCAGGAGCCCAGCTCGGCACTTCTCCAGTCCCCAAAGACCCCGGCTCCTCCTGGAGACCCCTCCTGTACCTCCCTCTCTGGCAGGGGCCTCCTGGCTAAGGCACATCCATCATCCCACCTCCCCCCCCCCCAGCATTTAATTACTCCAGGTTTCCAGTCGCTCTGGTGAGTTTAATATGAGCTATGTAAATTCCTCCCAAGAATGATAGGATTTTGACAGCCTGATTTGCCTCACAGGCATCCTCAAACCAGCTCATTTTCTCTTCTCTGGAATTTCTGAGTGGTCGGGTGGCATTTGATTATCATTGGCTGCCATATCTGAGCTCTGGGGTTGAGCATAAAGATATTTTAAATTTAATAGGTTTAAGATGTCATTATTTCCATGCTGATGAATTTTTACTTGTAACCAGAGAAACTTAGAGCATTTAATGAACTTATTTAGATATCATGGTGCAAGCTTTAAACCCAATCCCCAGTTTAAAATTAAATCATGTTGGATAAAAACTAACACCCAGAAGCAAAAACTGAACTGGGTAAATGAATGAATTTCAAAAGACAGAATAAATACAGACATAAGGCACCTAGGGGACAGATTTACTAAGAGTTTTTGCGCTGCTTTCAATGGAGCTTGTAATAGCACAAAAGTATTAAATCTGATTTACTAGAAAGGATTTGTATAGTATTTCATTGCCTGTTTCCCAGTGCCAGCAGCCCCTTCCCCATCTCTCCCAGCTCACTAGCAGAGACTGGACACAGCCAGACGTGCCATGAAGAGCGCTCCAGCTTTGCTGAGGAGCATGCAAGCAGCCAGAGAAGAAAGTAAAGCAGCTGTTTGGTGATCCAAATGGATTATCATAGAATCATAGAATGGCATAGACTGGAAGGGACCTTAGAGATCATCTAGTCCAACATGATTCTACAAAAATTGATTTTCATTCCAAAGAGGTCAATACAGAGTGGCCCTACTGCACCAGCTGGGAGATGGATGCTCATCTGTGGGACGGTCCTGCCCAGCAGGGTGGGCATTTGGGTTTCCCAAAGGAGATTTCGAATCTTCTTCCCAGCTTCCTTGTGCCAAGGCTTTTCTGAATATCTTTTAAATCCTACAAATTTTCAGAGTTTGTGCGAAGGAAGCATCTCCTTGGTAATAAGGGAAAGTTCAGTTTTCTGTGTAAAGGGTTGGTCATGTCATGTGAGGTGTGACACACAGGGCAGGTTTTTTTTGAAACAATTAGAGAACCCAGGTGAGGAAAAGCAGCACTTGTTTTATTCCTGAGGACTTCTTTCAAGAGGTAAGAGCTGATGAGCTGGTCTAATAGTGACTGTTGTTACCAAAACCAGCATCCCTGTGGAAAAAAGTTCTACCACAGCTATATTTAATTTTAAATGAAGAAGCTAGAGGAGAATGAGGAAACAGACTAAGAAGAAATTGGAAGATATTAAATTTTAAAGTTCTTTTTTTTTAAAAAGTTGCCTCAATGCTGCCTATAAGCAAGAGATTGCTCATTTAATGCTTACCTTAAGTATGCAAATGCATGAGAAGGCAAGCCAGCGGGGCTGAAGGGGAGAAGAGAAGCACCAAAAGGACTTAATGGGACTAGGCTTTCACAAGACCAGTCTTCTGTGGACTGGTAACAGGTAGGAAACCAGAACTAGGAATAAAGTCCTATGCTGGCTTTTACAGACGGTGGAAATTAGAGTAGATATCCTCCAGGTACCTGTGCTGGACACTGCCAAGATACTGAGAAACGATCTGGAGAAAAGAGGTGAGTGGTGAAGTCTGCAGGTAACAAAGATTTGCCTAGGCTAGCCAGAGGCTTGCAGAAGGATCTTAGAGAAATAACTGGCTGGGTGTTATAAACTGGGGTGAAATTCAGTGCCAATAAATGCAAGTTAATGCCTTTGTCTATCTATGACCACAGAACAATTTGCTTTGAGTTAGCATTTAACCCTTAAGCAGGAAAATATGCTGGAGCCTTTGCAGCTGCTCCTCTCCAAACACTGGGACTGTCCTCAGGGCCACAGGGAGGGTGAAGGAAAGCTCCAAGAATGCGGGGCATTGCTATGCCATGGTTAGATCCCTGCACACCCACACCTCTGAGCCTGGTTGCCCATTGCAGAAAGGCTGCAGAAGAAGAAGAAGAGAAGGTATGGGGAAGGCAACAAATCTCAGTAGACACAGGCACTAGCATCTGTGACAGGAAAAGCTCAACATGTTGAGGGCTCTTGCTTGTGGAAAGAGGTAGAGGTCTCACCATTGTAAATGATGTGAAGGTGGATAGGGATAAGCATTACTTGTAACACAAGAGGGAGAGTGCCAAAACCCCAGGTTCAGGAGGAGAAGGCTTGTTTCTTTATTTATTAATTTATTTTGAAGTGCAACACTCAGCTGTATCACTGAATGATCAGCTGCCAGTAGAGCGGGTCAACAGTTTTCCAGCAGAATAGTTTTCTGAGCCACTTTCTGTTGGGAACTGCTGATTCAATGATATCGAGATGCTCTTTGGGAGCATGTCAATGCCATCAAAGCCGTCAGCAGAAGCCAGACATCTGCCCGGCCTCCTTGCCTGCTGCCCAGCTGGCTGGCTCCCTGGGACAGCTGGGCCTCTGCACAACAGCCAGCCTCCATTTGATTTTTCTCTACTTTGTCGTTGTTCTATTTATATTGCATTTTCCCCTCCTATCTTCATCTTTATGTTTTATATCCATTGTACTTATGGCATTAGAAAATCCCCTGTTGCCTGTTAGAACATCGGGTGTCAAATCAAAGTGCAAGTCAGTCAATGAGAATAATCTATATGATAATTTAAATGAGTTTTAAACATGCATTTTAAAGTCTAAAAATACACAAATGTAAAGAACATACACAGTAAAAAGTTGATTTTGATTTTATTTGTATAACATGTCAACTATTGGTATAAAGTCATACTTTACAATATATAAAAATTGATTCCATGAAGCCAGAACGATGTTTTCTATTTGAATCTCTTTCTAACTTGCTGGGCTAAATAGAAATAGTGTTTTTGTAGGACATAAGTTCACTCCCTGGGCAATTTCAACATTTTGCTGCGTTTGGTTTATTCGCTTCACAGATGTTTCTATAAAGAGCAGGAAAGAGGACTGGATATTCTCTCTGTTTAAATGAAAATACCTGTTCTCAACCTGAATCAAGATTAATGGATCACACAAAATGGATGAGTCAAGTTTTAAAGGTAGGTGGAAAATCAGCCATATCTGGGGTAAAATGAGCAAGCAAAAACCCTTCCCTAGTCAACACATTACTGGAAATGATGGGAACAGAAGCAAACTATGTAATACCCATCTTTCTAATCCAAGACGGGAAGAAATCAGAAGAAAGAGATAAATTTGTGACCTGAGATGATTTCCAGCTTTTTTTTTCCTGTCTGCAGAAAACGGCACCTACAACAGAGTAGAAACCTGCACCTAGATGAATAGTGCCCATGGTACAGGTGAGGCTGTAACTGGCTGCAGGTGATTCCAGCTCTCGGAAGATAACCAACCCTTGCTTGCTCCTAGATAAGCAACTCCTCTGCAAGTCTCAGCATGCTTTTTTTTACTTGAAAGGCTTAAGTTTGGTCCATACAGTCACGAGAATGGTTTGGAAGGTTGATTTCAAGGTTGTTTTCCCTATGAATGGGTGATGCTGGAGCAGGTGAGCGCAACTTCTGTGTGCAGGGAGCTGCAAGAGGGTCCCTGCTCAGTGTCCTCCCTGTGCAGCAGAACTTTGTCACCGTGGCTACCTCTGATGACAGCTCAGGTGAAAGTAAAAATGCTCTTTCTTCCAGTAATACATGCAACTCTCCCGGTATTTGGTGTGATGACGAGTCCAGCTCATCATGTTTAATGAGACTCCTCTGTCCTTGGAGGGGAATCACGGGGAGACGCGTCATGGAGGTGACGTTTCAAGCATAGTAAGCCACCCCACTGTCGTCCCCAAATCTTATGGTCACCACCGTCACTTCTCTCCTTCTGAGGTGATTGTTTTCAATAAAATTGAACACTTGTCTGAGATAACTTCAGCAGGTTTTTGCCACTATTAGCAATTAAAATTAGATACTGAATTAGTCTCTGAACTTGGCACTTGGGCCACCACTGCATCCACAGCCACTGCAGGAGCCTCCTGCAGCCACCGTACCACCCAGCATTCCTGGGATCAGAGCAGTGCTGGTGGGTTGGGATGAAGTGGGATGCCTAGAGGAGGTGTCAGCATCAGTGAAGGGACTCTGGAGTATATAGTGTTATTTATTATGCCTTCCATTTCTTTTTCTTCTCTCCTTCATCAGGGCACTGGAGGGAATAGGAACATGCTATCTAATTTTCTAATTTTCCTGTCAGCTTTCTGGCTTTCAAAATGATTGCAACAGAAATCTATAAAATGAGGATGAGGGAAGCAACCCTAATACCATTGTAAATCTCCAAAATGGATGCAGAAACACAGTACTCGGATAGGAGTAAATAAAAGCACGGAGAGATTCATTCCAGTTTTCTCCCCTGTAAACCTACTGGCAGCTTGGAATTATTCAGAAAACAACATTTAACCGAGAAAAAGGAAACCCTGTAAAATGGTAAAGATTATACCATAAAGCTAAGCACCCTCCGTAAATCATAGCTGGGAACATTGCTAAGCTGTAGGAACTTGCAGATGGCTGTCATTAAAAGGAAAGAGACTCTCCTGGCCTGGTGGGCCACGCTGTGCCATGGCGTACAGGTACAAATGGAGCTTCTTTCATGGGGGAGCCACAAAAGTGGTTTTAAAATAGGAATTTCAACCAGAAGCCATGTCAGCTGTTTAGCAGGACTCCACCTTTTCGAGAAACCACAGTGGTAATTTCAGACCTGATTTACAGGAGACTGTAGTAAGCCTCACCCTGTTTGAAATGGTACAGCAGTAGTTTCTTGGTAGTGCATGTCCAGGGCTAGCAGATCAACCCTGGGGCAGGGTGCTCAGATACTGAGCCTGGCATTATCTCCATCACCAACAGGGACAAGCCCTGCCCATCCAAAGGGATGAGGGCTGCTGGACCAGGTAAGGGGCTGGGGGTCCTGTCCTTCAACTGGAATCTGGGAAGGGGTCAGGATAGACCAACAGGCTTCTTCCCCGCTCTGGACACACTCCTGTGTGCTCACCTGAGGTATTGCTGGTTTTCCCTTTGGGATGAACTTGTCTGGGGCTTCGACTTGAAAAACAGCAGGGGAGATGCTCAAAACAAGCCTGCGAAGCTGAAAATAGCACACACCGGCTGCTGCTGCTTTCAGGATAAAGATGTCACCAGGTGAGCTCCTCTAGGATTATATATTAAGCCATGCAATGACGTAGCATCAAGACACTATATAGCCCCTGGGGGGCGGTGCCGTCTATCTAAGCCGTGCATTGCAGATGTGCAGGGGTGTCTGTTCCAGTGCTTAGCTGGGGGGAGCAGGGGGGCTGCGGTGGCTTCCTGGGAAGGGTTATGCCAGGCATCGCTTCCAAGAGGCAGATCACACTATCTGCTCTCTCGAAAGAGCCTCTGTGGAGAATTAATCCTAAACACTGCCCTGGGGCACGAGGGCTTCCTGTGCCAGGAGGGTCAGATACAGGTCTGGCAATTAAAATACCCAGTGCCTAACAAGATCTCTGCAAACCTACCCTTGTCGGAAATGTTTTGCCCCACTCAGTGACACTTACCAGGGTTCATGGTTTTTCAAGGTCATCATCTCTAAAAAGATCAGGAGCCTTTCCTGATACAAAATGGCACAGCAGCTAATGGCATTGATTTTAATTTTTTCCCCCCTCCTACCTTCCCATTTCTGTTGTACCATTCTGACTTCCCTTTGTCAGCATTTCTGCAAGAGCACAGTGTACCTGTGCGTGCTGGCGCAGGCTCTCCGGGCTCACTGCTCACCAGGCCAGGGGCTTTCCCAGGTGCTAACTAGGCTCCTTGCCAAAGCCGTAGTCACAACGTTTTCCAAAAACATGGTCCAGGAGGAACCAGATCTCACAGTATTTTTCTTCTCTGTCTCTGGGTGAACTTGAGAACTTCTCACTGCATCTTTAACCACCGTGCTTAGCTCCCTGTCACAACTCCCTTTTGTGCTTCGGTAGAAAAGGCATCACCAGCAGATGCAATTTCTTTCAGTGCTGGAATTGTGTTTATTTTACTGGAATTTTACTCCATTTGTCTGTTTGCAAAGGGACTAGGCAATTTATATTGGCAGCACTGAATGTACTGAGATTGGCAGTGGTCGAGCACTCGCAGCTTGTTACCCAAGGAAAGTTCAGAGCATACTAATTTATCCCACCACAGAGCAGCTATAGGAGAACTGTAGGGTTGGTATCAATCAGTCTTACATTAGTAACACTGTAAACATTTTTTAACATGGTAAAAGATCCTATAAATCTGCTTTATTCTGTTTCATTGTAAGGTCCAGTTCTTCCTTTCCATCATACAAACAACTTCCAGGTAATGGACGGGATATTGCATTCGCTATTCACAAATCACAGTTTGACCTATTATTTGTAATTTTCAGTGCCTGCCTTCTTATGCGGTGTTCATAAAATGAGATTAGAGTGATTTACAATAGTGAGAGATTGAACAAGACTAAGAGGAGACGCGACTCATTAAACATTCTCCTATGGCTGTTGGAAGGAGCCCACATTGCTCAGGAAGACGTGCTGTGATTTTTCCAAAGCAGTCTCGGGGATTTAGACGTACCTTTGAGGGACTTCAGCACCAAATGGCTGTGTTCCACCTGAAAACATGATCCACCAGCCCTGCTTTCATCTTGTATAAAACTAACCAAGAAGGCTCCCGACACTCCTGTTCTACTCGCTGGTCTGTTTTATGGTATTGATCTCTTTAAACATTTTGTCACTGACCTTTTCAAAAGTGAAATGGATAATTTTATTTGCCTTCAACATAGGGAAATTGTACTTTGCTTGTAATCTATGGTGCTTCAAAATTATCAATATTAGTTATGATTCAAGTGCTTAGCTGCTGTATCTGGATTTGAGAAAGATCTTTCTTCCCTGGTGTTCAAACTAAAAAGTACTTTCATCTGTCCTGTTAACAGGCATGAATTGGGCTTCATTGAGCAAATGGAAAAGAAACAGAAAGGGCACCCAAAGATATATTTAAATAAGCAAGGAAATGAACTCTAGAAGAAGCCAGTCTATCTCCTGAAGTCATGGGTGGCACTGGGAGCAGATTGGGTGGGTTTCTGTCTGGCCATTTGGAGGGTGGTAATAGTTCCCCTCATCCAGTATCTCCTGCTCCTTCATTTTCTCTTCTTAAGCACCCGCATATTTCTGCCAAACTGTTTAGAGCATCTCCCTTAAAAAAAAAAATTGCTTGTCTAGAAGCAGTACTTGCTTCTGTTCTCTGGGAGCAGACAGGATCTGTAACAAATGACTCACATGCAGTAATTACACTCTATTTCTTCCTATCTTGCATTGATTATTCAGATGTAGAAAGAATAGTTCTCTGAAATCAAAGATCTGAAGACCAAAATACTAGATTGTTGTTATTTTTCCTTTGTTCCTCCCCCTGCTTTGTTTTTCAGGTACTGTTTACAGCCTTAGGGTACTGAGAAGATGAGACATTTATAAACAAAACCTCCTGTCAAACTGCTTGTAGTTTATGTGTGTTTAAAGGACAATTTTGTGTCACCTCTTTGTATTTTAATAGTCAAAATAAATTTTGCATAATAATTCAGCTCCTCTCTGCTGTAATGACTATCTGCATTTTTCTGATGGATGTTTGTATTTGTGTCCTATGATTTACATGACCTGACGTCTCGTATAATGAGCTTCCCAGCACAAATGCCATTTGTGATCCTCTATGCAGCACTAATCTATCATTTGATGACCTTACAAGTGCTGGGGTCACGGATTCAATCAGTAAAATGTTTCAGGGTGTAATTAATTAATTTCCCCCTCCCCACTCTACAACTGTTCCGTTAAAATTTGATGAAAGTGATGCTTTTTTGTAACACTTCTTCAATACATACAGTTTGTTTGTGTAATCAATCCTGCGAAGTTGGGGAGTTCTTAGTATTGGTGGCTTTGTCTTGCTTGAAACTTCCAAACGTTTCTTTTCCAGCATAATTTAATAGTTTAATTAGCCAAACAACTAGCTACTATGCTTTCAAAAGTACACTCAGGTTCTGATTTAACAGTGTGGTCTTGCCTTGGCTAAAGCAGCGGAGCCGGCCGCACCACGCCAAGCCGTCCCACGTCCCGCTGCAAAAGGCGATGGGTCTGTTGGCTCTCTGCTTTAGCCTTCTCATCAAACAAAAAAGGGAATTTGTTGTCTCGGCCTTTAGCGTCTTCTGCTTGCACAAAGCATGGGCTTCCTGACACCTGAGGAACATCGCAAACCTCAGCTCTCCATTCCTCCCACAAAGACCAGGTTGACTCCTGACCCTCCCAAGCAGAGGTAGTGCTGGGGCCTGAATTGTAGGCTCTGAACTGAAGTTGACCTATAGATGAACCTCACAACCCCACAATATGTAGCATTAATCACATATGTAATGTATTGATAATCTGTTTTACTCTCTCTCTCTACAGATATATATTCCAATGCCAATCTGTAACGCTGCATGTACCATGGGAACTAGTAGAGCAATCTTGATCTAAAGGCCAGGTGCAAGGCTGGAAAAGTGGCTGCCTCCCGCTTTGTTAGAAGCGTATTACAAGACCCTGAGACCAGAGGTCTGGCTTTGGTGAGAAATATGTGACTAAGGACCGAAATAGATTGGGAGACTCCCTTGTATTCTTCCTTTAGCCCTGGCCAGGCTATGGGAGGAATCCAATGGAATGGACAACACCAGATGTTCCTGCACCTGAAGTTATGTAAGTTTGTTTGCTTAATAATATAACAGCTGGACTCTCTTGCAGCGACTTCTGAGACCTCACCCACGAGTGGACACGCTGCGTAGGACTTTCCAGTTGCCAGGACACTTCTCCAGGGTCCTTGCTGCAACAGGGGCTCCCCAGCAGCTGCGAGTCTGGATGATGATATTAGGGCGATTGGTGATGGATCTTTCTTAATAAACATCGCTAACCGTATACAGTAAGGATTAGGTGCATTACCCTGCTTGTTCTCCTTGCTGCTTAAAACTGGAGTATAATAAGCTTCCATTGCCTTATTCTTGTAGTACTTTGAAACAGACAGTAAAATAAGCTGGCCCTTCTGTTGGTGCCTGTGTCCTTTCCTGCAAGACACCTCCCCCCAGGCCAATTAGCAAAACATCAGAATGCTTCACTTTTTGACAGCTCTCACCCTGGAGATGGGAAATGCAAAAAATCCAGATTTTTGCTGCATTCCAGAGCATTAATGAAAGATGTGCCAGTAAAAGTTGTTATCTAAAAGGCTTTACCATATAGGTGAGACACACACACATCCCCAGTGCTGGTGTACGTTATAAAGGGATTGGCATTTAATCTCTGCCTTTGTCTTTATGCTGTGTTTTGTAGATTTTTGTTAATAACAGAAGCGGATGTGGTTTTGTGTGTATGCAGTCATCTTTTCACTTAACAATATGAATCTCTACTTTACAGATGGCTCTGGACCTGTCCTCCTGTAGTCTTTTGGGAGAATGAGATGCGATCTTTGCCAGCAGCACCGAAAACTAAGCTGCTGAGACAGCTTGGAAGGAGCAGAAAGCCCTCGGTAGCTTCAAAATGAATTCCCTGAGATGCTGTTATTATGTTAACAAGTTTTCTTTTATCCTATCAAGGTCTTAGGGAATCTTTCTATTGACCATGAAGGCAAAGCAAGACAAAATATGCTGAAATTGAGAACTGAATACTTATGGATGGAAAGTCTGTAATGTTATGACTCAATTTCTTTCCAGGTAAATATGATTGTGTCTGCAGTCCTGCTGCTTGGCTCACTGAAGCCCAGGAAAAGACTCAGAGGGAGGAAAGATAGAGATGTGGGGGAAAGAATAAAAAATTGGGAGCATATTCTGAATCTGCCTGATATATTGGGCTTGGCAGAGGCACAGGTATATCTCTAAGTGACAGCAGCCCTTTAGTGCAGGGCAGTAGAGTATGGAAATAATGCTGGTGGCATCTCTCAGAGGTTGGTGGAATTTGTGAAAGGCATCGCACAACAGCAAAAGCTCTGTAGAGTGTGGGGTCAAACCAGTGCTGAGATGACACTGGGCTGCTAAACCAGTCCCTGCTGCTGCCTGTTTGCTGGAGCAGGGTTATTCCGCATGGAGCTGGCGCTATACCAGCATGGCCTGTGTAGGGAGGAGGCTTTGGGAAGAAATTGTGCTGGGGACAGGAGCTGGGAGGTGATCCCCCAATATAGCTTTGGTCACTGCTCCACTACTTGCTAGAAAGATCTCTTTCTCACAAATGATGTTTTCTTTCCCCTGTTTTGAACACACTGTGGGTAGTAAATCATAGCGATGCTTGGTTGGAATAATGGAGTGATGTGAAGTGGTGTAGCAACGTGTTTTGCTCATAGTCTGTAGCCATTACCTTGATGGAAAACAGGCAGAGAATGTAGTGTCCGACGTGCTTAGGGGCAGCGTATTAGATCTGTCCAACCCCACAGTGCAGCTCATGTCTATAAGCACACATGCAGGCACTTGCAGAATTAAGGCTTAATATGTTATTTCGCTGGGAATTGGCTGTATCCACCATGAGATATCATCAGTATTGAGAATAATATGCACCGGTCTGCTATATAGACTATAGCCATTGCAACAGGAGGAGATTTGCTGTTGCTGCACTGACTTGCAGTGGTATTTAGGCTGTGTAGGATCTGTGTTTTCTTTGAAATGTTAGAGGTCAGGAATGACTAGTCCCAGCTAAGAACTAATTGCCTGGAGCAAAATTTCTCTGTGGTGAGAGAGTATGAAGGTAGCATCTGAAACTACAAAAAAGTCACTGTACTTTTTGCTCTATCAGCAGACTTTAATAAAATTTTGAAGGGGGAAAAAATTGCTTCTTGGCTTAAAGCATGAGCTGTGCTATTAATCTCTGCAAAGGAGTTTTATAATTGAAACGCTGATGGAACGGCAGCTTTACTGACTCAAATGATGACCTAACAGTATCTAACATAAGCATATATGAGGCTGCATAATGTTATGTCATGATCGTAAGAGTTCTTCACACTGTGGGCAGGTTAAAAAGTATAGCTTATACTCTTACCTAAATTCAGTGTCTTTTGAACTGTTTTCTGCCATCTTTATGGCATCTGGTTTCTGTGTGTTACCGTAAGGACTAAGACTGTCCCGTGAGGTCACATGCACCGCAGGGGTTGTCTTTGGCATGGCTTATGCTGCCTATCGGTAAAGCAGTATTACCCTGTGCTGTCATTTTTATCAGTAGTTTTAAAGAAATAAAAATGATTTTAGTATCTACACTGACAGTGTCTGTGGTCTCAGGTCAGTAGGAAAGGCAGGAGGGTTCTCCATGCTGCTCTCCTCAACCTCTTGGCCAAACCATGTATGTGAAAGACTGCTTCTCAGCCAGATTAGCTTGAGGACCTCTCAGCCAAACCAGAAGCTCAACTTTTGCCAGCTCATCATGATCCACATATCTTATTCTAGGGTTTTGCTCCAGTTTGCTGGTTTTTGTCCAGTTTTCATAGCCCTAAGGAAATCAGGACCTTGCAGGGCTGGCATGCTCAGGGAGACCTGCTCTCTGAAATGCAGACATCTAACAGTAATTTCTATTCTGATTTCTCTACATTTTCCTCTTCTTGAGGTTTAAATATAAAAACAAACTCTGAAGAAAAAGACATATAAATTGCTAGTCTCAGCCTGTGCTTTTCTGTGAGCATTTCTGATTAATACACACCAACATGCCTTCATTATCCCCCAGTTTAGTACCTACCTGTCAGATATGTAAAGCATTGCCAGTACCAGAAAATCTCATCTTCTTCTTCCTTTTATCTGAAAGTACGTGAATGTGCAAACGAGGTAGGACATATATATTTAAAAAAGGTCTGCAAGACCTTGGCCTTTTAGATACCAATTTCCTTCCCTAAATAAGAAGACCAGTGTGTAAGTGGACAAGAAATGCAGTGTGTACTCTCGCGCCTCATCTTTTTCATCCAAGTATTGTGGAAACTTCAGGAAGATGAGAGACAAAGAGGAGATGGGAACAGAAACCCATCTTGGAAGGGAGACCTGGGAGGTGTCAGGGAGTGCCTCGCCGGTGGAAAAGGCAGCAGAAGACACTGCACGGGTGGGCAGCAGCTGCCACGCTCCTGCCTGCAAACTTTGAAATAATGTCAGCTATTTCTGGTGTTACCAGATTTCTGCTTTGGCTGTTTAGGCCTAGCCTTTCTCCTAGAGTAAAGTGCTTGTTTCACTTGCCAAGCAGATGCATCTCCATGAGAAGGGCGGTGCGGGAGAATCAGACCTTCCCTGGTGCCACAGACCAGCCCAGCTCTGCAGCACCATGGTGGCTTCCTCATGGAGATGTGCCCAAATTCAGACCCTTTATGGATGCTCAAAAAGCTCTTCCTTAAAGATACTGAGAAGCTGTCAATGTCACAGAGACCCACATCTTGCTGCTATCTCCTGATCCCGAGAGCTTATGAAAAATGATGTCCTGGTTGTATCGACTCGTTTAATAACTTCACTTTATATTTATGATACACACAGTTCTTTGTGCGCCTTTTAAATGTTACATTAAAATACAGAATGGCACCAGCTTTAAAGAGTTAGCGCACAAAAGCTCCTTTCCTACTCTTGTCTCCTATCATGAAGAATTTGCAAAACTCTCAGGGAGGCTCTTGAATTACAGCTCTTCCTCTTCCTCATGATGCATGGAGAAAATAAATGTATTATTAATCTGCCGACTGTCAGAGATCTCTGCTCTGCGCTCACCCTCTCTCTGTCTGTACACAAGGAGACAGATTGACAGGAACAGCAGACGTATGCAGAATTGCTTCGCCTGTGCTCAGGCTGGTGAATCACCAAATGCTTGCGATGATGAGGTGCTCAGTTTGAACCAGGGCTGCAGAACCCTGAAGGGTTTCGGTGTAGGAAGGTAGCTGTGAGGTTCTGGACCACAATATTCTTCAGATATCTGCAAGAATTTCTTTTATTTATTTTTTTTTAAAGGCCTGCTTGTTTGCAGACAGCTGCTTTGAGACACAGTGCACTACATTTTCAGAGGACTTTGGAGGACGGTGTGTGTGAAATGTGTGGGTGCAGTACCTGCAGGGAGGGGACCAGGTTGGGAGTAAGTCCAGCACTTGGTGGGGATGCCAGGAGCAATGTGTGCTGAAGTAGCTCAGGCAAAGGGGACATCCCACCCCACCTTGAGCTCCCTGGTGTGTGCATATTAGCCCGGTGCCCCTGGCACCCGTCAGCTGCACAGCCATATTTCTGCTGGAACTCTGCCCACTTTCTGCTCCAGACCAAACGGTGTGGCTCTGTGCCACTGCCTACATCTAGGAGGGGTGGGATCAAGCAGGACTAGGATCTCAGCAAGGGCTTGTTTTAGCTTTAGAGAGCAAGAGCCAAGGCGGGAGTTGGCAGGCGTGAATGTGTCTCCACTGTGACTCAGTCCCCGTGAGATATGTCTCTCCCTCGGGGGAAGCCTGGTAGCACACGCCTGCGTCTTGCCAAGGCTCCTGCCGAGCTCTGCCTTGGCTCCCAAATAAAAAGGGATTTAGTCTGGATGTGTAAGCACGGGCTTTCCCACGGGGGCTGTGAGGTGCCTGACCTAAGGAGAGAGCCTCGGAAAAGCAGGGAGGGACTTGCTAAGGTGCAAAGTCTGAGCTGGAAGGTGACACCTGAATTGGTTACCCTCAACACCTGCTGGGTCCCTCCATAGAGATGATGGCCCTTAGCCATGCTCTGCTTAGACTGTCCATCCTACTTCCAGCTCAGCACGCTGGGATGCAGGAGAAGGGGTACTTGCATGTCCCAGTGACATCTGTGGGTATCATAGCATGGGGAAGTTTGCTTGCTCTGCAGTGCTTCTCTCTCCCACATGGACCAGTTTCTTCATCTATGCATAGCTCCAGTGGGAATGCTCTCACTCTTAGATGATATTCAAAAGCAACTGGTTTCATATTGTATCACACAGTTCCTTGGTGGTTTGCTTTTTGCAGCTCCCTGAGCTTAGCTGCAGAGCTTTACAACTTCTAGAAAGCCTAGAGTTGTCTGCAAGAAGACAACCAGCTTATCTTTCCCTGCTACTCCCCTAGACTGGAATATTTTCTGTCAAGAAGCTTGTTGGAATATCTGGGCACCAAGCACTGCCATATTATGACAGCAAAGATCACCACACCTGTCATACGTATGATGTGCAGCATGGAGGCAGGGGGCATGTAAGGAGCTTCAGCATTTCCCAGTGCCTGTGCAGGGGAGATCCTACCACCTTCTTAACCATCCCCTTAGTCATATGAGAACTTTGACTTGTGGTTCTGGGTTCCTGGGGACAGGAAATTTTGCTCTTCCTGGGCCAGAGCAAAAGGCTCATAAGGAACAGTGGTTAGAGCACGTCTAGTTGCAGCATGCTTAGAAGAGCCGGCCAGGGTGTTGCATCTTACTCACTGTATACCTTCCTGAGAGAGCAGAAGAATGGGAGAAAAGCTATGATTGTCACGTGAATCAGTAACGCCTCTTTTATGGCTCAGTTTTAGTGGTTTTTGCGCTGTTGTTATTCTGCTGGTGCTTTGTTAGTTCTGTTTAGTGCTTAGTGGGGCCATCACACTCCTCACTGTGTGCAAAGAAATTGCAATTTTTTTTCCCCAGAAGTTCCCATTTGTGTTTCTTCCTGTTTTCCAAATCCCTTTGAAGGACGGTCAGGGTCTGTTCCCATCCTGAGCACTATGGGGTGTTGAGAGAGAAGGTCATTTGTATTTGTATGAGCAACTTAACAGTCCGGAGACATGTATCAATGGTAATTGATTTCCTGTCTCTTTTCCATGTCCAAATGATCTGCTATATCACTGCTATAAATATCAATAACCTCCTGACTGAAAAATGTGGCACAAAGTCATAGCCTTGCTGCGGCATGTACAAAGGGCAACTACAAGCATCATAAACAGACAAACAAAACCAATGACCCTGTGGAAACAGAAGTTTAGAAGGAATGCAACATGAGGAATGTAAGAATGTTGATGTGAACTGTCTGGAAGCTCTGTTCAAGAGGTCAGTAATGTTGAGAAATGCCTGGGCTTTGTGTTTGATGAGACCTTTCTGATAGTTAAGTCTGGCCAAGAAATTCTAGGGAGAGAACGGTCCCTCCATTGACCCTTGCATAAAGCCAAATTCCTTGTGATTGACCGAGGCCATACCTATTCGTTGACATGTTTTGAAATAGAAGCCCCATGTGTACAGAGAATTCACCACAGTCTTTGAATGAGTGAGTAACTACCTTTGCTATTAAAAATGAGGCTGTTGTGATTTCCCCCCAGCTGACAACTAAGCCCCACACAGCCACTCGTTCATACCACCCCCAGCAGGATGGAGAGAAGAGAGTTGGAAGGGCAAATCATGTGAGAAGACTTGTGGATTGAGATAAGAAGAGTTTATTAATTGAAATATAATGTGGTGGTAGTACTATTAGTAGTAGTAACAATAATAATAATAATAATAAT
>NW_009728991.1:0-16448 GCF_000703405.1 Apaloderma vittatum | reverse complement strand
GTTTTAGCTCAAACCCAGGACATCCTCTTAGGAAGGAGACTACTTTTAAGGAGAACACACTCTGAATTAAATTATTTTAGAATGAGACAATAGTGGCAAAAGTTACTGTTTGCTTGGTGTTAAGGACTGGAGCAGCAGCAGTAGTATAAGCTGTTTAGTGGTATAGTAGTATAGTGTGTATGTCATCATGAGTACTTGCAACTGAGTAGCAAAATTACTTATTCTGCTCCTATTACTTTCAGTGACACTTCAGCTGTAGGAGCCTACCGATTTTTGAAAAATTCACTTTGGCACTTCAATCATTTAAGGACTTCAGAAAATTTGTCTCCTGTCTTAATAGGTTAAGTAGTTATAGAGAGATGCCAAGAGTTTCAGTGAGGTGATCAAAATCAATTAGCAGTTTAGTGGCAAAGCAAAAATGCCAGGCAACTTCATTTACAGTATCAACCCTCTAAACACCAATACATTGCCCCCAAAAGCAAAAATTATGCTAATTAGTGGATTTTAAGCTCAAAAAACTGAAATAAACTGAAGTAAAAGGTAAGGTAACAAAGGAAGAGATGAGATGAGATGGGTATTTATCACCTGCAAGTTTCCTCTTCAGATCATGAAAAACACACATTAAACAGCTACTCAGCAGAACCCGACATCTGTTGAAATTATTTTCAGTACTTTAATATTACTTCTTGAAGCTACCAACACTGAAGTGTGACTGTGATAAAAATTATATTTCAAATGGCTCATTATGGACCTACAAACATAATACTCATGAAATACTCTTGGTACTTTCTGTGGCATATCATATACCACCTGAATGCTTTTGTTACCTGAAAGCAATATATTCATCTGAGAATTTATACTCTCTTAAAGGTTTTAACCGCTGTGTGTAGCTGTGACAAATATTAACTCTATTCTTTCTTTGAGCAGGAGGCATTCAGGAACATTCTCATAGCATTTGCAATTCCAAGAGCAGTAAAATTGACTTGACATCCTCTGAAGGCCCTTGGAGTATGGTCACATAATCCAGGTAAATTAAGTAGAAGAGACAGCTGTTGCCTTAACCTAGAAAGGAGAGACAGTTCTAAACAAACTGTCCCAATGTGAGTCTCTCCACATGGTCCAGTCCTTTGAGGAAATTGCTCCAGCGTGAGTCCCCCGTGCCATCACTAAAGTCCCACCAGCCAACCTGCTCCAGCGTGGGCTTCTCTCTCTCCACGGGTTACAGGCTCTGGCAGGAGCCTGCTCTAGCGCAGGCTTCCCACAGGACCGCAGCTGTCTTCAGGCATCCACCCTCTCCGGTGTGGTGTCCTCGACGGGCTGCAGGTGGACATCTACACCCCATCCCCTCCATGGGCTGCAGGGACATAACCTGCCTCACCGTGGCCTTCACCACGACCCAAGGGACTCTGCTTCCTGCAGCACATCCTTTCCCCACACTTCTTCACCGACCTTGGTGTCTTCAAATATTCTCACTCATCTCTCTGCCAGTTGTTTTGTGGCATAGTTATTTTTTTCCTCATTTCTTAAATATGTTTTCACAGAGGCATTCCAATCCTATCATCACTGTTGGGCTCAGCCTTGGCCAGTGGTGGGTCTGTCTTTGGAGCCAGCTGACATTGGCTCTATCAGACTTGGCAGAAACTTTCAGTAGCTTCTTGCAGAAGACATCCCTACATCCCCTTCACCACCAAAATCCAGACAGGCAAAGCCAGTACACTATCATTTGATCACGTTCTATGTTTCTGAGAATTTTAAGTGGGCTTTCAAAAATGCTTTACTGTTTATTTTCTTGTTCTTTACCCTAGGACTACTAAAGTCAGAATCTTTGTTTTGCATACTAGCAGTTAAATAACAGTTTATCTGTCTTTTTCTTATCCTGCAAGAGGATATGGATCATTCATGTCACCACTACAACTAAAAATAATTCTCCAAACCCAAAATTGTTTTTAAAGACATAGCTGGTATTAGTAACATTGAAAGGATTATGGATATACAGTAAGATTTCATCTACTATTGATCCTTTCTTGATAGTGTTTAACCTACCAGTACATTCTAAATGCAAACATTTCCTGAAAAGTAAGATACAAATTGTTCCACTAAATACCTTACTCTGGCGGTTCCTCCCTTAGTGGGTTTTTTGATTTCAATTTCCTCACAATTCTTGTCTGTGGGCCATTGTCATGGACAGTCTTTACTGTTTACTGTACATAGTCAGACTTTACTGTTCTTCCTCTAGATTCAATGCACTAATGACCTTGTTATCTTTGTTCTGGGATGCTTCTACAAAAGATATCTGGGCGTCGATTTGCAGTATAACTTGCAGCAAAAATTTGTCATCTTAATTAAAAAAAAAAAGAAAAGAATGAAAAAAATGAAATTATATAAACAATGTTTTTATGATAGTCTAGTATGCGATATTGTGACCAACCCACTACAACAGTTTAGGTCCTGAAACTTCGAACTGGAGTTGAAAGATTGCTCTGATAACTTGGGATTCACCTAAAAGACGAAAAAGTGTTTTTCTTATTGGCAGTGTTAAGAAAAAAAAAAAAAAATTATTCATCTGGCTTCTTAGAACTAGCGTATTATATAGCTTAGAGAATGTTTCTGTCCACTGTAAAATCTGCATTTGTACGCATTTCTGTTATGGTTTTAGGAAGTATCAAATGTTTAAATTAATTATTTATTTATTTCTCCGATTGTACAAGTCATTAAGAAAAACCAAGGGTCTTACACAATGTGAATAATCTAACTTCAGGAAAACTTTTCACCTGGAGGATATTTAGATGAATGCAGAAACAGGCTGGAATCAGAGGACCTACAGTCCTTTAAATTAAAACGTTTAAAATTTGAAAATTTTAAAATGTTGGCATGATTCTTTTCTAAACTAATATTTGCTGATGCCATTTAACCTACAGCTTGATTCCACAGGCAGAGCATTTCTGCCATAATGCACGGGTACACAGCCTCCAAAATGTAGCAATTCCTTTCATAAAAATGGAAAGAAGCAATATTTGCCTCAAGAGATGGAGTAGCTGACTTGATTATCAAAGACTAGTCTGCAGATCTCTAATAGTGTTTTCAGAACAGATATTTTTGTCTTCGTATTCCTGTAAATGCATCAGTAACCTAAACAAGAAATATTAATATTTTTAAAAATCTTCAGAAGGAAGAAATAACTGTAGTGATCAAGATCTAACGAGCAGAAGCAAGGACTGCCAGCATTTACAGCCTACAAGCCGTGGATCTGCAAGCAGCATGTGAAAGGTTTTTAGCCAGTCTGAAGCAAAAGAAGTCAAATCCACTTCCCTGAAGGGTCATTAATGTACATCTGTGCTTAGGGCAGTTCAGTAATTATGTGATACGAATAATTTACGTGATTATAATAAATAATGGCCACATACAAACTTCTAGCATTAGAATAAAAGGAAAAGCACAGCCATGGGGAAGAAACTGGACATATTGAAGAATTACTGGCAAGTTCTCAATAGAAAAATAACTAATGTGAATTTGTTTCTTTTTTTTTTCCCTAACATAATTGACAACTAGAGTTCTCTTTCAATCTTCTTTCTTTTTTACCCCATTTTCCTGTACCATAATACAGAACCTCAGTCCCATTCATATTCTACATTCCTATACAGAACACGTAAAAGATTACATGATTTATTAAAAAACTGTGCAAATTATATTCAATGCCTACATTTCTGGTTGCTCTGAAGGGAATTACAAAATTAGTTCCAACAGTGTGGAAGTTTTCTGTTTTATCTTTCTTTACCTTCCTTGCATTTCTCATTTGGTTTAGTAATTCAAGAGAGAAGACAAACACAAATTATTCCTAACCAGTTTATCAATTTTATCTCTGCTGCTAATCGCTCAATTACTATATTGTGCAGGAATTACTTTCTAGTTTCAGGTTCATTGCTATATTAGATTCTTACGGATTTTAGTGTAAGATAGACTTCTAGTAAAAAGTGATCACTTTGCTGTAGCTGTTAGGGTAGAAATTAAAGCAAAGAATCTCTAAAAATAAGGTAGATTTTTATATTGGTGTACTGCCAATATTTATTTTCCTCAAGGAAAGCTTTTCTACCTGAACCTTTTCTGACAAGAGAAAGATACAATGCACAGCGATACTCAGATAAACAAATACCACACTAACTACAATTTTTTATTTTTATTTTTTTTTTTTGTCAGAGATATCTGGTTTGCTCCTATATTAGCAAAACCTCCTTTTGAAGTTTGGACTTCTGCTCTAAGGAATCTAACCTCAAATGCCATTTAGGTTATGAGAAAATCCTCTGATCAGCTGGGAGAAAGATGAAACTTGAACAATACTCATCACTCCTGTGCCTCAAGAGGGAAGAGTCATTTCAGAGACTTCGTTGTTAGAAGTTTTCTTCTGCAGGTTTTATGTGCAAGGAACAATATAATCTAAGAAGTTGTGATACTATGTTAATTGTATCATATTTTATATTGTTCCTTACCTAAACTTACTGCTTTGAATTTAGGAGGATATAAAGTAAGACCAGTTAAAGATAATGCACTATTAATTATTTTATGCACTTTAATAGCATTTGAAAGCCTTTCCCAAGGTTTTGTTAAGTGCTATGCAAATGTATAAAGTTAGTCTGTGGCCTAAAGAATTTACATTCTATGAAAAAACCCAAGGCCAGTAAGCGTTATTAACCTTATTTTACAGTCGAGGAAGCTCAGATTGAAAAAAATAATATAAACTCCCAAGGCCACATGGAAAATTATTAAATAAGGAGGAATGAAGTTCAGATCTGCAGCTGAATGAGTTCTTCAAGCACATGTCCTCCTCAGGTTCACACTTCAAGGAAACCTGTTATCAAAATTTCCTTTTACACAACAAATCATTTAATTGTTGAATAATTTGACATAAGGCTCTTAAAAGTGAATTGAAAACTTGCACTAGGATATAAAAGCAGATATTGATTGGCAAGACAACTTTTTTTTACATCTTTGGCCCTTTCTGGGTAGACCCATTGACAAATTAAGTTGATTCTGCTGTCTGCAGCATCCTTCCTTACTGTTCTTTCTGATGCAAGATCCTCCAGAGTTCTCCAGCTCTACCCTAACCTGCAGATAAACCTTCAGAAGCACATACTTAAATAGTGTTGACAGTACTTGTTATTTCTGATTAAGTCTTTTAGTATTTAGCCTTGAAAGATCTCTTCTTATCTTCACAACATATTTGAGGAAAAGTGAAATATCAGCTACAAGTAAACACGGTGACAGGCCAAAACGTGAGTTGGGTTTAGAAGAATGTGATCTTGCTGATTTCCCCTCTTGAAGTACTTAATTATATGTAAAAATGTACATATAAATATACACATAACAAGCTTTAGAAGTACAGAGTTAACACTAAGTGCAGTATATTTCAGTTAAAATAAGTAAAGTACATGTAAGGTAAATGTGATAATAATTAAATTTGGCAACACACTGTGCAAAGTCCTCAAAGATTTTCTTCATCTATCTAGTCTGATTTCAGTGGATTTTAGGTGTATTTGTTTTCTCCTGAAACAAGAAACATAGCGTAGGAACTTGAAAGAGTAACTTGTTTGATCAAAATAACATAAAATGCTGGTTTGCATCAAATCTGGTCTCACTGAGAAAACAATGAAGTACATGATTAAGTAATTTCCTATCTAAGTTAGCATTTACTACTTTCATTCATTTTAATGTGGTTTAGATGTGTGACTAAAGAATAGTACATGCTTGAAAAATTACACTGAAGTTACACTGAGTTACACTGAAAGCAAATATCACTGGTAAGCTGTCGTAGACATGTTTAACTTTTTAGTTTAAGAGATGAAATCAAGTGTGTAATTTTCTGTTAACTGCAGTCATATATTCATATTGAAATATTTAGGAGAAAAACTATCTGAATATCTTGAAGAAAACTAATGAAAATTTAGTCTTGTATTTGTTAATAATTAATCACAAATATTTCAAAGTGCTAGTAGACAGTCATAAAACAATTGAAGGAAATAAAATAAAGGATATGGTAGTATTTGATGACATAGAAAATTATAACCAATATAGATTCTGTTATTTGTTTTGAATGCTCACAGAGAAAAGGATGATAGGGAAGAAATCATGATTTTGATAAAATTTTTTTTTTTTTTGACCATGTCCTTTGTCTTCTTATTTTGCCATTTTTTCCTACCATTTTTACCGAAATGGTGATGACGTGTGCTGGCACAGAGCTGGTATGGAATCAATTTTCTTCACAGCAACTATTACAGGGCTATGTTTAGGATTTCTGCTGAAAACAGTGTTGATAACACAGGAATGTTTTAGTTATTACTGAACAGGGCTTTCTTCCCCTCACCCTACCCCACCAATGAGGAGGCTGGAGGTAGGCAAGAAGTTGGGAGGTGACACAGCCAGAATCCCAGCTGACTAAGGGAATAAATCAGACCATATGAAGTCATGCTCAGCATATTAAGTTCAAGGAAGGTCAGCTGAGGAGGCTTCTATTTAGAGACTGGCTGGGTATCAGTCAGTTGGTGGTAAGTATTTTTTTTTTTTTCCTTTGCATCATTTGTCTTTTTTGGTGTTTATTTCTCTCTCTTTCTGATTTTCCTCACATTATTTCTCCTCCTTCCTAAACTATTTTTTTTCTGAAGCCATGGGTTTTCTCACTTTTAACCTGCCTATGTTATTCCCAACATAGAGTAAGCAAGCAGCTTTGAGCATTTAGTTGCTGGCCAAGGTTAAACTATGACACAAAACTAAGAATATTTAAAAAGGAATTATATTACATAAAACCCAGATAGGAATGGCTGTTTTAAAACAAACATTCATAACTGGAGTAAAATTCTTACTGAGGTGATACTAAAGTGGAAAAAGGGATTGGGAAATCTTTGTACTTTTTGTTTCTGAAAGTATTTCTTTCTCATTATTATTGCTGTTTTAAGAAATATGTAAGATCCCATATATAACTTGGGGGGGAGGGGGGAAGTGGGAATTAATGGTTTGCCTTGGTTAATCTTCTTCTCCAACAACTGATATAACTCAGTCATGTAACTAGCTAAGTATTACAACACAGTAGTATGCAAATATAGAATAAAAAATAAATCCGCTGTGGTCCAACAAAGGGACTCTTAACAGCTGTGCAAGTGAAAGCAAGCAGGGAATAAAAATTTCCATATCCTGAGGGAAAAAAAAAAAGTTGGAAAGAACTTAGTTCTCGTAGATGCTTCCATCATACAGAGCACAGCAGAAAGACCTGAAATTAAAATAAATAAATAAAAAAGCAGCTAAACACTCATTTTCAAACAAAATCACAGTGGGGAAGTAATTACATTAAATCATAACTGTGGGTTACAAACAAAGATATATGGGATTAGTCACACCGTTTCCTGTGAAATTGATACAGATTGCAGGCAGCGATCAGACAGAGCTAAAAAGTGAATCACTGACAATATCACACAGAGCAGGCCAATTGCTAGAAGAGAGTTCAACCACATATTAGAGAAGCTCAGATATTCCTTCATTTCAAAATACCGTTGTAGTCTTGAGGGTCATAGTCCACGCAGTGAATTCACAGACACATTTTCTTTCTCTATGGCTAGATGGAAGGCAAGTCCCATGTCATGATACCATGAGATCAGACAATGGAAAGCAATACTCTTAGGGGAGAACACACATCTTTCTATTACAGGAGAAAACCTGTCTTTAACCTACAAGCACAAACTCTGAAGACATTTTTAGTAGTTTATGAAAAGTGATAAAAATCTGAAACATTACTTGCAAAATTATCAGTTTCTTCATTTTCCCCCTATAACTGTCATAAGATTTCTCTTACCCTGTTTGTAAATGACGAAACATAAAAATTTTTCCAGCCTTCTAACATTTCCTTGGGATTTGAAAATCTATCAAAATTAACCAAATGGATACTCTCCAAGCCATCCTTTAACTTCAAATTAGCAAAGTGTTTTTTGTGTAAAAAGAAAGCTGAAAAAATATTTTGTGTATTGGGTCATATTCCAGTTTCTGTGATATCTGAGTCATTGCTGATCCTTTTGTCTGTCATTGAAGACATGCTGTTTTACCTTTGTTCAGTGAAGTGCACAAAATAGAATGCAATAATTTTATGACATATTCATACTTATTTAATACTGCATAACTAAGGAATGTAGAGTTTTGGTACAGAAGTCTAAGTAGTTCACAGTAGCTTGTATATTTTTTTTCTTTGTTATATAAGGACATTTAAGTTGAAACTAGGCCCATTTAGTAAATTGCTTACCTGTTTCACACATACTCCTACCAATTTACATTCACTGATATTTTTAAAAAAACACCCTTCTACTGTGAGGCTCAATCAAATGCAGACAACACTAGAGATAGCAAATCCCATTAAATCCTCCTGGAATGCAGTCAATCTGTATGGTCCAGGTAAGAAATATTTATTTATTATGTCCTACCAAGGTTTTTAAATTTTGCTGTGGGAAAGCAGGAAAGAAAAACTTTGCAGCCCAACAAAAAATTTGAAAAGAAGTGTATGACTTTGACTGATTTTGAGGTAAATAATTTCCAAGCAGAAAGAGAGGTCAAAACTACAAGGAGAGCTGGAAAGATTCTGGACTGTTATTGTTCTGAACCATAATTATTAAGTACCTCACCCTGAAATATAACAGTGTGGGCCACACAAGAGCCTGCATTCTAAGATAATTGACTGCTTCATAGGGATTCATTCTATAAACACAATAACACCACTGTTCCCTGGCAATTATTGCAGAATCTGTTGTCTATTGTAAAATACAAGTTGACCTGATTTTCCACTAAATGGAGGCTGACCCTTTATTTACAAACTTTCCCAAAGCCACAGAGGTTAGTGAAAGCAAAAGGAGAGATGCAGTTTTTTAATCAGGTGCTCAATCTGAGACTTCTGAAACCAGGGAAGTGTGAGGCTATGAATTGATATCACGGAGACAAAACGCTGACATGTTGCAACACTTGGAAGAAATATGTTCTTTCCTCTTACATTTAGAGTTAGATGAAAAGGTCACAACCACTGATGACAATCCCCATAAACCATAAATTATAGTACAGAGTTTTCCTGTTCATCCTTTCCAGCATCTGTGGTATACTTGTTCTCCGCACAGCTGCAGGTAGTGTTGTATATATCTTTGCCATAAAATGTCAGGAGATACATGATCAGTTCAAACAGAGTCATGGGTTGATGGCACTCTGCAGATACAAAGCAGACATAAATGATTCCATGCTGTCTGGTTTATGCCCTTAAAGCTGCTCAGGTTACCTGGAGAAAACCAGCAAATTCAGTTCCAAGCTGTAGAGTTGTACTCTAGAAAAGATGATTGCTTCCTGGGTTAAAAGTAAGGATTCCGACTTCAGCAAAACCAATCAAGAACACAATAAGGGACTTTGCTTCTCTTAGAAAGTATTTTTGTATATTGCCTTATTTTCTGTACATCAGACAGGTGGTACTGTGTTTTTAGCTCCCATCTTTGTTTTGCAAGATGGATTTAATATTGGCGTTTCAGACAAATTTTTCTTAGTCCCTTTGCACATATTTTTTCCTTTGGTCCAGGTGGTTGGTGAATATAAATAGATATAGTTCAGTTCCAGCTATTAAAGCTATGCTGATTTACATGAGCTAGATGTCTGTCACTTAGGTTTAACCAGCGACTTGTCATGAAATATTCCAAGGGGTGGAATATTCGAACATAGGATCCCAAATGAACACCGTAGTATGCCTTCAGAAGATACAGCCTGGCCACTGAGAGGCAACAGCAGACTGTGTGTTCAATTCTAGTCTCCTCACATGAAGTAAAATTCATTAATTTCATGGAAATGCAACATTTTCTTTGCAATCACAATGTCTAAATGTGCATATGTGTCAGTTACTGCATCACAGCTAAGAAATAGAGATTTCTTTCAAGAAGGTAATTCATCATTTCTGTTTGCATGGACAAACTTTACAGGTGTAAACTCAGGCATAAAAGGGGATCAGTTTCTGAACAAGTTAGCAATACTATTCTGTACAATTTCATGCCTACAAGTTACACATTTTTAATAACTGTGTGATCAGTGTTTTCCAGAAAACTAAATTTAGTTATTCATAACTTAAAATTTTTGGTTATGTTTTAAAGAAATGTTTTACTAGTGATGCTCAGAAGTGAAACTGGTGAGAGTCCATGTAGAATCATAGCACAAACAGTGAGGGATATTAAAGAAAAATGTAATGGCAATGCCTCAAAATTCTTAAATTTGGTGACCTATTTTACCAAAATATATTGTGTGTAGACAAATCCTCATGTTAAAGAAGGATATATAAATACAACAGTACTCATAGGGCAAAAGCGAAAAGAAATCTGACCAAAAGCCTGGAAGAAGTCTGTCAGTATTGCTTTAAACAACAGGCACTACTCTTGGACTTCTATTTGTCAACTTGTTGTTGATGACAGCTCTAACCCATGCACATTGTTGCACAGTTTTCCAGGGATTTCTTCCTGAATGTGAGTGACTTCAGCTCTCATTTATGGCCCTGCCACTTCAACTTCTCGTTGTAAAAGGCTTTTTAAAATAAGCATTTCATTCTACAGCTATACTAATCAGAAACCCTGCACAGTGACAGAATAATAATGACCCCTCAGTACAGTCTCTGTTCTGTTCGTGGAAGACAAGTTATTACTTTCAGGCAGGACATACAGACGTGTTAAAATTTACATTTCTTTATCTGACATGGAACTCAGAACTGCAAATCAGTAGCAAATGCTCCTTGTGAGTCATCCAAATTCACCTGCAATCCTGACGATATATTCTGTAACTGAAGCCACAACCATTCAGCGTCACTTCTACAGACACCTGAAGTCTTTTAATGACCCCTTTCTCAGGCCTCCCAATTTATGCTACACCCATAACTCTGTTGTCAATGTCAGTCTTGCTGTTAGAATGTATATATATTTATCAATAAGAGAGTCAGGAATGATTAACAACACATTTCGTGGTTGCAGTTTCACATTATTAATCATTATAACTGCATATACAAAACCATCCTTAACATCCTTAATCATCCTTAATCATCTTTATGCAAGCAGAACCAGGGAGCTGGTGCCATGTGGTCAGGGCTGATGGCTCTGTCCTTTGTGGCCTCAGTCACAGAGGCTGAGGTGATCAGGCTTGAAATCTTTCTGTCAAGGGAAGTCTGAACAGACAAAGGTTTGTCTTTCTGTGGTTTCATTTTCCCACCTGATACTCTCTTGTTACTTGCACCCACTCCGGAAAGGAGGATCTGGAATGTGATCTATTTACCTTGATTTTGTTTCTTCATTCGTATTTGCTCAGAGGACTTCCTGGCTTATTGCAGTTGCTTGCGCTTACCTTGCCCTGCTTTTTCCTCTTGTAAAGTTTGTTGCTTGGGTTGTTTCTTAACATTGCATAAGGGCAGATATACAAGCCTTTGTTGACCGCTGTGGTGGTACCAGTGCTCTCATGAGTAAATGCATAGTGTTTATACATGGTATTTGACTATGCTATCAGAGTACTACCTAGAATCATAGAATCCTAGAATGGCCTAGGCTGGAAGGGACCTTAGAGATCATCTAGTCCAACCTCCCTGTCGTGGGCAGGGACGCCACCTCTTGTCTAGACCAGGCAACACAGGGGGACCGAGCGGGAATCGAACCCACGACCTCAGTGTTGTCATTGTTGTCAGCACCGTGCTCAAACCACTGAGCTAACCGGCCCCTGCATATTTCTTTTGGTTATGTTATTTTGGTATACCTACATCTAATTTCAAAGCAACTTAATGTACTAATATTAATATAAATATCAATAATATTATTAATGTCAATATTATTAATTATGTTATTGTTAACACTAATACTAATATTATTGCTATCGGTATTACTACTAAAATTGCAAATTGACACCGTCCCACATGACATCCTTGTCTCTAAAATAGAGAGACATTGATTTTACAGATGGACCACTTGGTGGAGAAAGAACTGCCTGGATGGTTGTAAAGAAGGAGGTGAGTAGCATGCCCATATCTGAAAAATTAATTCAAAAGTGTAGTTAAATTAAATTTATTTATGGAATATAGGTTCCTCCAAATTTAAAGTTTTGGTATCGGTTGAGGAAAAGATCAAGCTCAAACACTAGCCCTTGACAAAAGAATGATAATCTGAATTATCATACACTCACCTTAATCAGACGGGTTCCCGTTCTTACCTGATCGACTTTTGCTAGGGGTCCCCTAGACCAAGGGGGAGACTTTACAACCTCGGAATCTCCACGAGGTAACTCCAACATGGCTGCTGCAAGAACCCCGTTTTAAAGACTAGTCAATGATGACTGTGGTCAATCATAGCCATCTCGGCTTCTCATTGGCTGCTGGCTCGTCCTGGGTGTAACCAAGTCTGGACCAGCTCAGGTCCCATAGACAAATCTGGACTAGCCCAGGTCACGAATTCCTTGAAATCTGCCTGGCAACAGCTCAGCTCGGGGGCAGAAACACCTGTCATAATGGTTGCACTCAAAAAGTTGTGGTCAATGACTTAATGTCCACATGGAGACCAGTGACAAGCGCAGTTCCTCAGGAGTCTGTTCTGGGTCCAGTGTTGTTCAACATCTTTGTCAGTGACATGGATGACAGCACTGAGTGCACCCTCAGTAAGTTTGCCGACAACACCAAGCTGTGTGGTGCCGTGGACTCACTTGAGGGAAGGCATGACGTCCAGAGGGACCTTGATAGGCTGGAGAAATGGGCCAGTGCAGACTGCAGGAGCTTCAACAAGTCAAAATGCAAGGTCCTGCACCTGGGCCGGGCTAATCCCAGGCACAAATAAAAACTGGGCACAGAGTGGGTTGAGAGCAGCCCTGAAGAGAAGGATTTGGGGGTGTTGATAGATGAGAAGCTCAACATGAGCCGGCAGTGCACTCATGCAGCCCAGAAGGGCAACTGCATCCTGGGATGGATCAAGAGAAGCGTGGTCAGCAGGTCAAGAGAGGGGATTCTCCCCCTTTACTCTGCTTTTGTGAGACTCCACCTCGAATACTGCATAAGAGGGACATAGATCTGTTGGAATGAGTTCAGAGGAGGCCATAAAGATGATGTGGGGGCTGGAGAACCTCTGCTATGAGGACAGGCTGTGGGAGCTGAGACTGTTCAGTCTGGAAAAGAGGAGACTTTGGGGGGACGTAATAGCTGCCTTCCAATACCTGAAGGGAACCTACAGGAAGGCTGGGGAGGGACTTTTGACAAGAGTGTCCACTGATAGGACAAGGGGAAACGGGTTTAAGTTGAAGGAGAATAGATTTAGATTGGATTTTAGGAAGAAGTTCCTTAGTACGAGGGCAGCAAGAGTTTGGAATAAATTGCCCAGAGATATTGTGGCTGCCCCCTCCCTGGAGGGGTTCAAGGCCAAGTTGGACAGAGCCTTGAGTAGCCTGATCTAGTTGAGAGGCGTCCCTGCCCATGACAGGGAGGTTGGATTAGATGATCTCTAAGGTCACTTTCAGCCTAGGCCATTCTGTGATTCTATAATATTGATATTTACTACATTGACAATATTGAGAGGAGTACTTACAGTTTATAAGTTTTACAGGCCGTTGTTTTTGTTGTGATGTTTAGTGACACAAAATCATTTTAATCATTACCTAAAGTCATAATGTTTCAATGTATGTGTGCCATCTCCATTTCAGCAGGCATTAACTCTCGACTTTCTTTCTTTTTTGATGCTGAACAATAAAGATATTCTAGCTACAGGATCCACTGTCAAAAATTCCTATTCTCTTTCTCCTTAATTTTTTTATCTTCACATATTTCTCTCAACTGCAGTAGAGATGAAGAAACATAGTTTAGCAGGTATTATTCAAACCATCCCTGCCCCAGTTCCCTTTTGCTCAGATAATCCTGCACGCTTGCCTCTTTTCCCACTGAAGAACCACTTGGCACAGTTACAGAGATTTAAAGAATATTCATCTGTTCCTCCAGAATTTGTTTAAAGGTTGCTACTCTTGGATGTGTATGAGTATGAAATGAAGAGAAGTACTTAATAAATTCCATCCACTTGAGTCTGAATTCCCAAGGTCAGCACTGGCGATGAGTGTTACCATCACAGTGAATGCTGGATTATCAGGTAATCATGTTTTACCTATCACTGAAGATACTAACACATCCCCATAGAACACTACTTCCTTTTGTCTTCTTGTATCATTCTGTTCCTCATTCTTTTTCTGTGCATTTGCAACTGATGAAACCAACTTTAAAATTGTTCACTCTCTGCTCTATGTATTTTTGCAGACTGGTTTGTGATGCTTTGAGTGGAGCTGCTGTACAAAATTAAATTGAACTTCATGTTCTTTTTTAAGACCAAGTCTTGTGGCGTCTGGTAATACATGTTGAAAAGTGGGATTATTCTTTTCCAGACAGTTACAAACAACAGCAGTACTGAAAATTCACAGTACATATATATGTTAATTTCAGTATAGTCCATCACTATAGGAAGAAGTCTGCTCCTTTTATTTTTTTTTTGTATGATGGTAATAAGAGCAAGTATCTGAAAGAATATTATGTGAGTGAAAGTAGTGCTGGTACCTGCTATTTTAATTTGGATAAATTGTCAAAATGCCTTGCTGCATTACCTACTATGGCTGGCTGTCATCCTTATTCTCAAATGTCGATTTATCATCTCAAATATCTTGTTTTTGATCATCATTCAGATGAAATTTTACTACATTGTGTTGCAAGACCCATGCAATGACCCGATCAATTTAAATCTTATTCTGAAGATGCTTTATAAATAATAACTTTAATAAATAATAACTTTTATAAATAATTTTATAAAATGGAAATATATCATAGAAGTGTTATATTAAGCCAGGCCAGAATTAAGAAAATATGGGAGTTCAAGTCTCTGTTTTGCCTCCAATTACCTTTGTGATATTGGATGAACTGAACTTTGTTGGTAGGGAGTAGAGAAGTGTGTTCAGGTTTAGAGAAATCTCCAGTAGTCTTGAAAATACACAGGTAAAGTCCAAATACAAAAAAGAACAGACAAGGAGGATTAGTAAGATTTTTTTTTTTCACAGGGGAGAAGATGAGAAAATGGAGAGATGAAAATGGATGGCTACAGTCCAGACAAAGTAAGATGTAGTCTCTATGCTCAGATGCATAGAAGAACAAGACCGACAGCTATGCAATCTTACAGAGAGAAATAATTGGAAGAATGACCACTGTAGCCATTAATGTTTAGATGCTTAAGTTCAGGTTTGAAGTTTGTCAAGGATTCACTATGGTTTCAAACATGGAGACAACACAGCTGAAGGTAATTAAATGTCTTCAATCCATTTTATTGTTTGTTTCTTAGTTTCTCTTAGTTTCTCTTCTATTTTTTTCTGTCTGACAGTAAATGAAAGAAAGATATCAGTAAGCTGTGAATTAAAAAGAACTCAGAGAAAATTATCAAAGTGGGAAGCGTAAGAATATTATTTCATATGAGGCTTATTCCTATATGGAAATGTGAATTGATTCTGGATTCACTGATGATGTCAGTATAATCAATAAATAACATTTTATAGTGACACAAAACCTTTCACACACACAAAAAAGAATTACAAGTATTGAGCTGTAGAACTACACCAGATATATTCTTCATGTCTCTGACTGCTCACAGAGATACACATCAGCCAGGAAAGGAATATTTCTCCTTCAGAAACATGATAAGACTTTAAAAAAATTCAGGTTAGGTATTCTGCTTCGCTTTTTTCTTCTCTCTCTCACACACAATTACTGAGAAGGATGGAGACCATCCAGTTTAAATTATCATGGAAACAGCACCACACAAGAAAACATTTGGTGATATTTGCACAAAATGTCTGTGACATTTTCAACTTGATAAAAAGCAATGAAACAAGGAAAGATATTGCCAAACTGGAAGAAAATGAGCCTTTGAAGAACTGAACTTCTAAAATCTAATATAATGTCTCTCTATTTTTTTTGGTGACAATATGCTAGAAAGATAAAGCAATCTCCTTTGGGCTCTTCCAAACAAGATGTGTGCTATCAGAAATCTACTGAGCTGAAGATCAAGGAAGAGCTATAGTTCATCTGATCTTCCTTCCCACTTTTCAGACACATTCAGTTTCCTTCAATTATCCCTGTGCTGACTCAATCATGTTTTTGACCAAGTGTGATCTCTTTAAAGGTGTTAGCTTAATCTGAAGCTATCAGAAATGGAACAAATTCAACCTTTCCTGTGTTATTTTGTTTCCAGGGTTAATCACCCTTACATTTAAAAAGCTATTCTTCAGTTCTAATTTGAACATATTCAATATTACCTTTAAACCGTTGCTTGTCTTCTTGATATAAGGGCTCTTGCAAGCCGTCTGTATTCTTCTTATGCAAATAGCTATTGCCAACACGTTAATTCTAATTATTAATATTTTTAAAT
>NW_009728990.1:40154-186023 GCF_000703405.1 Apaloderma vittatum | reverse complement strand
GGGCCGCTGCCAGGCCAAAGATGGCAGCCACCTGCTGGCCGATGGTTCTGGTGTGGCCGGACCAGCAGAGCGCTGTGTTGAACATCTCTGTGCATCTCACCTGTTGGCAAAGTTTCTGCAGTGTGCCTAGGTTGCATAACTAGTGCTGTGTTAAGAAGTCTTTCCTATTGCCACACGTGGAAGGTATTTTACTTGTATTTGTTGTTAAGTTACACATGGTATTGGTTTGGTGAGGTGGGCAAGGCTATTCAGTCCTGTCAATTTTGTGGTACATTCTTGAGTTTAATTGGAAATATTTGGCTTTGCTTGTTGCCAAATAAAGAAAAATCACTTACTCTGAGCATGTGAAGTATACATATACAGTCATTCTGGCAACCTATTAATTGCAGATGGCGTGGTTGGTTTGGAACAGAATGCCTCGCATTTGTTGAGGGGCCAGATGGCAGACAAGCCATCTAGTTGTATCAACTGTATAGTGAAATTATGACAAAAGGAGTGTTCAACAGTATGAAAATTTCTGAAGTTTAGCTTTATCTAAGTATTTTCTGAAGATAGCCTTAAACATAGAAGATGTGATTTGAGTATCTGTTTTCTAGGTGTGTTGCCTTCTTCTGAAGTGTTTTTGTTTGGAATTCTTTTGATATTAATTAAGACTTTTCTTACCGATTGGGTAATTTCAATCTTGTTTTGCACTTCTTAGGCTGTCATAGTGCAGCTACTATCTTTGGGTGCAATGTTTCTTTGTCAATAATTTACTTAGGTCTTTCTTAAGAGGCTAAAGTTCAACACAGCTTTTCAATAACTGAAGATTGGGGAAAAAAGAACAAAGGACTAATAAAACGGAGGAAAAGTTACTTGCCTTTTAAGATGAAAGTAAGTTATCTGTGTTTTGTTGTTTTCCTCCGACTTTAGGTTTAACTCCTGTTAAACAGTAGCTACACAAAGCATTTACTACCGCTGCTATGGTTTGGCATGCAGCTTCCCTTTAAAATTTGAGAGTTGATCCTGAGAGCTTAATTTCCTTTTTTTCTTACTACTTTTTCTGTAAAATCACTCTTCCACACCCTATCCCCCAGTAGTAATTTGTTCAGTCTGCTTTCACAGAATGTGGAGGTTATGCCTGTAACCTGCTCTAGTCTGCTCTTCATATGTGACATGTGTGAATCAGAAGCTCGAGGTTAGGGATCTCAGTTATCTGTACAACCACGTGTTTGGTTAAATCCTAACTTCACCACTCCTAAAGTTTTGTGATTTATTTTTGTTTGGTTGGTTTGGTTTTTCCCTTGTTTTGGGGGGTTTTGAGAGTTTTGGTTTTTTGTTTGGTTGGTTTGGGTGTATGCCAGTAGCACGCTATTCAAAGAATTTCTGTGAAAGCAAGTAGAGCGCTTTTTTGAAGTAACTAACAAGTGACAGTACCATCACCTTAACTAGTTGAGAAATGTCTCTGCTCTGAATTTGTCTTTTGCTAGTTTTAACTGATGGTTCCAAAAGATTTACCTGGAAGAGGCAGATAATGAGCGTTGTGTAGTCGCCTTCTCAGTTCCACATGTGATTTTTATGTTCCTCCATCGTGCCTCCATGACCAATCTTTTGCAAACTCTTTAAATTTTTTCATTTGCTTCTCGTATTTTTTATTTTGTGCTGTTCTTTATTCCTTTCCTGTCTCTGGTTTTTCACCATTATCAAACGTTAAGGTGATTTTAATTTGTAGTGCTTGCTAGAACTATCGGTGCCCATATGAAGTCAGTGGTGATTCTTCCTTGTGCGCTGTCCTGCAGTTCCCTGCACTGAGCTCACCTGCCTTTTTGAACAGTCACTGCGTAACCAAAGTCACTTCCCCGCTTCTTCACAACCAGGCCTTATTCTCATAGTGCCAAATGACTTAGTTTTAGCAACTTTCACTTCCTGTGTCTTGTCCATTTTTTATTTATTTTTTTTACCTGTTTATATGTATGCAAGGACTTTACTGTTTCAAGACAGATTGACTTCCTTAAGAGTCTTGATGAGCAACTGTCAGATATCTTGTGGAGATGGTATCAAGCGCATTTCCGTTGTCTGTGCAAAAGTCATCAATTACTCTTTCTAAAGAATCAATAAGTGCAGTAGTTATTGTCTTTGTTACAATTTCCATTGACTGGTCTGTACAGATGCTGGTTTTGCAGTCATTATCTACTGAATTGGTCAGGAAATCCTTTTAAATGTAGATGTGATACTGGCCATCTTCCAGCTTTTCTGGTGCAAAAGCAGATTTAAGCAAGAAGTAACTGGGTTTTACTTTTGAGTTCTTCTGTGGATGCCACCTGACTGGAGTGGTTTGTTACTGTTCATGTCTATTTGTTGACTCATTACCAGTGTTTTGATTTGAGATAGATCTGATGTGTTGTCTGTAAGGAAGAATTCTGGCATTTAATCTTGACAAGCTCCTTCACAATAAGCATGGATACAAAAATTTACAGATTTTTTTATCTGCCTTTATCTCTGGGTGCATCTTGTATGTCCAGAACATCTGTTAGCCTTAGTGACTGTCTGGTAGGCTGCCTGCTTCTAATTCTTCTAAAAAGGACTTTATTAGTTTTCAGTTTTCCAGTTACTCTTCACTTTTTTACCCTGACTTACTTGGATGTCTGTATCCAGCCTTACAGTGTATAAAATCTTCCTTCTTTATTTGGATACTTTAGCTTTTTGAAGGATGCTAGTTGACTTTTACTATCATCCTTAAGGCTGCTGTTTATGTTGTTTAGTCAGTCTGGATTCTTTCTGATCTTTCTGAAGTTCTTAGTAAATGCTGTGCATATGGTCTGGGCCTCTGGGATAGTGTCTTTGAATAGCTTCCATGCTGCCTTCAAGGATTTTTACGCTTTTTAGAAGTGTCATAATTACATATAATTGGCCTTTCTTTGAAATTAAATACAACCACAGTTGATTTCTTCCTTTTTTCTTGCTTTCACGTGAGTGTTGGGCCTTGGCACATTACAACTCTTCTACATTAATACTTCTAAGCACAGATCAGAGTTGCTTCCCAGCCAGCATATTCCATTTCCAATCACGTCTCTAACTCTCAGACAAATTAGGCAAATTCTTTATGTGGGTTTTGAGCAACTTTCTGTGACTTCACCTTGTCATTATGCAAGCCACCCCCCTTCACACCTACAGTCTTGGGCTGCAAAGTTTCTGTAATGAGTTTACATGTTAAATTTGGGGGTGAGCATAAAGGCATGACTAGAGTTTAGCACTCTGTAGCCCTCAGTACAAATAAACTGCATCTGAGGGGGCATTTCCAACCTTGATAGTTATGAAAGAAGTTTAAAAGTACATCTTTTCAAAACAGTAGGACTACCTCATTTATTTGAGAAACTGTGTTCTGTCAGTTTCTGCTGACATTATCTCTGTAGTTTAGGTTCAATATACATAATTTCTGCAACAATTACTTTTTTAAGGGTTTTATATTCTCTCTGAAAAAATGTATTCTGTTACCTATTTTGAAGGTTGTGTTGTTTTTGTGGTTTTTTTTTCCAAGGCATAAAATTATGCCTTCCATAATAGGTTGCCTTGGTCATTCCGCAGAACCCTCTGTCAGTCTTGTCTTTGGTAGTCTCTCAGGCATACATGGAAAATATAGTTGAAATGAATGCATATTCCATTATATTTAAATCTTTTGTATTTGGACATACAGACAATAACAATGATGGTTTTGAAGCCATAGTTATTGGTAATGTTTTAATATTAAACAAGGAATTATTGAGGATTTAGTGCAAGTCCTTTACTGTTTTTCAAGCTAGCCCAGGACTGAGAGGAATGGAAACAAATTCCTCTAAATGTAAACTGCAAAACCACTGCAAGAAAAAAAAGTTTTGCCTTTTTTATTGCTCAGGATGTATAAATACTCCTTCACTTAAAAGATTCCGTTTACTGTTTATCCGTAGGTGATCCTGTTCCGGCAGGGGGGCTGGACTAGATGATCTTTTGAGGTCCCTTCCAACCCCTGACATTCTGTGATACCTTCCTGCCTATAGCTTCTTTAGAAAACCAAGGTTGTGCTTCTTGTCCAATTTTATGTAAAAAAAGAGTCATGGGTACATTTTTTTAGGCAGAGATAGCTCAGGGTGGGAACCATTTACCTCTTTCAGCTATTGTCACTTTTTGGAGAAGTGAAATTCCCTTGGCAAATCCAACATGACAA
Source organism: Apaloderma vittatum (assembly GCF_000703405.1). Lineage (NCBI taxonomy): Eukaryota > Metazoa > Chordata > Aves > Trogoniformes > Trogonidae > Apaloderma > Apaloderma vittatum. Next base: position 181,843 of record NW_009728990.1, on the reverse strand, counting down.
TGAGGGCATTATTTGTATTTACTATTGCCCACGTGAGCAAGCACTAGATGTGTGTCCACATCCCTTTTCCTCTGATAAATAGTGTCCCTAGAGAGACTATGGACAGGAGTAAATTCTCATAACAAATGTGTTTCCATGGAATGCCATAGAGTGTAGAGGAAGAAAACCACTGTACTTTTTGAAAAATCCCACTAGGGAAACACTGGAAATCCCACCAGTATTGCATGACTGTCAAAGGCAAGCTTGCCGTCGTTTATGTGAGCCATGTCTATATACGTGTGTTCGTGATCCTTGGAGAGGCAAAAAGAAAATGGAGGAGAAATTAGGAAAAGCAAAAGGGGAAGAAGATAAAGGCATGGTAAGATATTAGCTGTTGTCCTCTAGAAATGGTCAAGTTCGACTTAAATCTCACCTAGGTCCTTGAAGTGTCTTTGTGCGTGATGACAATACATAGCTGAGGTTTTCTTTTGTGAGTTGCTGCTTGCTGCTCTGGCCCTTCACAGAATTAATCCTTAGATAAATTTAGAAGATGGGACCATTTTTCAACCTATGCTACTAAAAATACAATGCATTGATCCTCTCTCTGGCATGCATGGGAGCAGAAAGAGTGGGAAGCTATTGAAACTGAGGTGTAAGAACGTGTTCTGAAGTTGAACTTCTTCTGTGGTGATCAACTTTGCAGCTTTTAAGAAGACCTGGAAGCAAAACAGATTTGGAATGGGAGTTTTGTGTGGCTCAATGCATACGAACAGCTCTACAGACATTATTTGTCCTTCACAAATGAAAACCGTATGTCCATCAGTTATCTGAGAAATCTGCTTTTATCTGACATTTTTATTTTCATATTGCTGTGATAAATTCAAAAAGTTGCAACCAACCTCTGTGATCATAGGAGTGAAGAGCCGATTTGCGGCCACTTGATTTGGCGATGCAAGAGAGAGAGTGGAAAGAATTGTTTGTTAATTTAATCCTAATCCTCTGTTGCTTTACCTAGCATGCACTTTATCTAATGCAACTACGTAGCTCATCTGAAGGCCTGAAAATTGAAACCCCTAGTGAAAAGGATGCCTTTGTCATTCCCATAAAAGTTGCCACTTGCTCCATTTGAAGGGAAGATAGCGACTGTGCGTGCTGTTTAATGGAAATCCTATGGAGCAACATACTCTGCAACATGGAATAGTGTACTCCTCCCACCGCTTGTGCCCAATGCTGTTTGCTGCTAACCCTCTGACAGATTTTAGCATTCCCCAGCGTAGCAACAGAAAGATTTGTCTGGGTTCTCTTCTTGTGATTCAGTGCAAAGTCCAAAAAATTATTCCTACAATTTGTTGTACTGCCTGACTTACTGCTCAAGCAGATGATGGACGGCCTACAGTACCTGTTCTGCTTGAGGGTGCTAACGAGAAACTCGTGATGGAGAGAATTAGGTACGGAAATTTTGTTAGTAATTATCTGAACACAGTCCATTGATAAATTAATTATTGGGGAAAAGACTATCTCTATCCAAGATATTATTCTGTGTCCATCTATGGGGTAGTGGAAGATGCTTTAACATTCTGTTTCTCATTACCGTTCTCTTACCATATTGGTCTGTTGAAAGAGCATTCCTACAGGTGTGTTGCTGAAGTTTCAAGCAAAATTAGCCAAACTGCACCAGTTGCAACACTTTATAATTTAGCTGGACTGATATTATGCCTTGCACAGATGAGGAAAGACTTGTAGGAACTCCAGCACAGACAGGCCACTACAGAGTTAGGTCCTGGATGAGCTGAATTCAGAACAAGCTTAAGGGTTGGTCCAGGTGCAAGTTGGCTCGAGTGTTGTTATACCAATACAATCATCTTGGTGATATTCTGCTTTTAATCATAGTATTTTATAGTAATTGAGACACATTCCTGATTTAAAAAAAAACTTAAGCTGTAAGTTTAAACTGAATGTTCGTATAATATTTTTTCCCCATTGTGGGCAACAAAATCGCTAAGTACTAAACTAAATCAGTAAGTACCACTTGGTAAGTAATAATGGATAAGCTAATGGAATTTGGTTTAAGTACTAGGTTTGGAGTGATCAAATAACAAGGTCAAGGTAGAAAATATTTATTTAACCTTACTGTCTTTTTCTGAAACTATTTAGTAAGTTCTCAAGTACCACAAAAATAGTTATTGACTGAATTATTTAACTAAGACCAGTTAATTAAGCTAACTTTTAAAGTAAATGCTATTTATGTAGCCCGTATGCCTGGATCTTTTCTGTTGTCCCTGCTTCACTTTCTTTTTTTTTTTTTTCCTATGGGAGAATTTAGCATATACCTCTGCATCATTTTCAGTTCCTTTCTCTTTTCACCTCCTATCTCTTTCCTTTTCTCCCCACTCTTCTTCACCTCCACCCCTGCATCTTCTGTTTCTCCTTTCTTCTGCCACTTCTTGATTCTGTCTGCATACTCAACTTCTGTTTTCAAATTCATCTTATCAGTGTCTCTCTCTCTCTGCCTCACATGACCATCACTCACCCACTCAAACTAGAGCATCTGTGCACAGTCTTGGGAACGTTCAGGTACTTAAAACCTAGAGAGCTGCTGTACTGGCATGAATATAAGGCAGGAAGAAAATATCCAGGAAGCATATATTGCAATAGCCCCTGGTCTGGCTTTGCAACCTGTTTTGTATCAGCTCCGCACGCTCTCTGGCAGTCTGCTTGCCAGGCTTCTCTCTGTTGAGGCATATTATACATGAAGCTCCCTGTCACCTGGGACCTGGTCTAGTCCTGCTGCCTGTGCTGGCCTGCTGCAGGGGCTCTGGCTGTCGTTGCCCTCCAGGCGCTGTCCCTGGGGCTCTGGAAATGGAAACAGTACGTCCTTAATTGAAAAGCAGTCTTTTAAAACAAATACTCACTTTTCTGTCTTTCCTAAGTAGTTCCTATAAAAGCAAATTAATATATGTCTCTATATTTTACTTAGGCTACTGTGGTAGAAATTAGTGGCTTCAAATTAATCTACACAAAACACACAGATTTTGATCAGCGTTGATTATCAATACTGTGTACTGTGTTGCTGGAAAAGGGACAGGTGTTAAAAATCCTGACACGTTCAAAGGCTTGAGCTTTTTATTCCCTTTTAATGCGTTTGAGGATTGTGTTGCTCCTCTAAAACAAGTTCCTTTTTCAAACTTTCCCTTTTTTAAGTTTTATTTTGCACAGGTTGTAGAGGATTTCTCATGCAGGCTTCATTAACTGTTTTTTTTTTTCAAAAGTTTTCCACTTATAAAAAGTGCCTTTGATGCAGCATGTAAACTGTTTTTTATGGTAGCTCTACTTTGCCATGTGAGACATAAAATAAAACCTAAATAGCTCTGTGTCATTCAGCTGGTTCCATAAGGCTTCTATTGCAAACTCACAGATAGATGGATCATGTCACTTCTGAATAAGTTATCTAAAAAAGCTAACCTGATTTCAGAATTAAAAGCTAATGAATGCCTAAAAGTTTGTGTCTGTAAACCACGTGAATATTATTTAGAACAAGGCAGTACTGGTATGAATTAACAACGGTAACAGATTATAAAAAAATGTTTAGAAATTAAATATCACTTTAACTAAAATATAGAAGCTTGCATGTAGCAAAATGATCTGATGCCATAGCAACAAATGACTTCTGGGAGTTGCCAGATTCCTTCTCCCTCACCCCAGCCTATCCACAGCCATGTTGCAGGAGACGAATTTTCATCTCTCTTTTCTAACCTTCCTTGAAAGAAACATAACTTCGCTTCTTGCAATGTAAGACGCTCCAGTTGTAGATCACTTCAAATAAAGTCAAAAGCAGTTCCATGTGGTGGACTTGCTATTGCTTACATACTGTTACCCGAAGATTAGTTTTGTCTCAAACTGTATTTAATATCAGAATAACGTAATATGGGACTATATTTGTGGATTATCTTTTAGTTTGAAGTAATTTGCTGTGTCTTTCTTTTTCAGATTCAACTACAGATTGATATAGCCAGTGAGTTTTTAACAGTTTAAATGCTGTTTAAAAAAAATCCAATAACACTAAATGTATTAAGCCAAATACAGCTGTCAAAACTGAAATATTCAGGTTGCAAATGAATGTCTTTAGACAGCTGGTAAAACCACAGTATGCTCACGTTTGTACTTTAATTCCGTCTTGAGACATAAGTCTAGGAAACAGGATATCCACTTTTGCTTTTAATTTGTAGCTAACTGTTGCTTTATTTGCCCAGTGCTGAGATATAATTTTCTTAATGTGCTTGTAGTCCTATGTATCATGCTTCTCTTGTGGGACTTGTTGTTAGAGTATCAGAGGAACAAATATACAAGAAAAGTGTAGCAGTACAACTTCTGTTGTACCTTCTGTCTGTACTGACTCTACCAATGGAAATTTGTTTCTGAGTTCTTACCTTTTTATCATAGGTCTCAGGAGCTACTGTAGCAGTTCTAAATTTGGATTTTCTATGTTGTTGCAGGATTTTGTTTGCTGACCTTGATCCTGTTGAGTGGCTTCAATTCTAGTTCCCAGGAATGTGCTACGTCCAACTTCTCTCTATAAGAACTAAAAGCATTTAACTTGTTAGTAATTTAAGGACAAGTCTACTGGCAGCATAGAATGTGAAATGTCTTGTGTATGTTTTAACGTGTTAATTAAAGAAGCAGTAATTGGAGTCTTAAAAGAATCAGCTGAAATCTAACATTATACACTTGTGCTATATTGTAGTCTTGTAATTTTCAGCCCTATTTGCTGAATTCCTCACATATTTTTCCTCTAATCAGTCTGTAATTACCATGTGGTATAATTAGATTAATATGCTTTCATTTATTGCAGCTACCCATTAGAGGAAAATTTTGTACTTCTGCCTTTACATTTGTCCTGTATGAATGACTTGGAGTTCTGTGCTTCCATTAAAGTGGCCTTTCCTTACTTAGGTGAAGAGCAGTCAATTTAATGATGCATGGGAGCTTTCGTTCTCTTTCTAAATTTCCCTAGTGCTTAATTTTTTTTATTGTGGTGTTTTTTTCTCTTTTTGATTAGATGATGAGTACCTATGGAAGGGACCCTTCTACTTCATCCAAGGAGCAGATCCTCAGTTTGGACTGATGAAATCTTGGGCAATTGGAGACACTAAAAATGGAGATGATGAATGGGGAGAAGAAATCAAATTAACAGAGCAAGCAGTGCAGGCCATTAACAAACTAAACCCTAAACCCAAGTTCTTTGTGCTATGTGGAGACCTTATCCATGGAATGCCAGGTAGGGCAACTTGGAAGTGTAGAATGGGGATCGTAACTCCATTTTTTTAATATATCAGATTGGAAACAAGACTATAATTTTCTTGACTTCACAATATTCTTTCGCAGGATTTGGTATGCTACTCTTTGGGTGTTTGGAGACTAAAGTGTGCTTTGTAAGTGTTTTTTGAGATGTTATTCTGATTTCTTCATCTGACTTCCTCTATCATTCATTTTATGGGTGTACTTTTGTTAGTTAATTGCCTTCTTTTCAGTGGGCCTGGGGAAATTTTGAAATAAGAGTATGAAGAACACGTATCAAAATTCTTTTTTCTGAACAAACTGCTTTGAGAAGACAAATAAGGACTTTAGTCATTGGGGAAAAACAATGCCAAAAAGAGAACATAAAATAGGTGTGGCTTTTTGAGCACCTAAAGTGGGTGAAGCTCAGAGAATTCTCTGGCTTTCTAATAAATTCTTCGGCTTAATAAATTCAACTTCTTCAATATCTAAATAATTAAAATACCAGAAGTCAGCAAATTGAAGTTTTGACATTCTGTCCTGTTGCTGTGGGACTCAGAGATTAGTGTGCTTCGGTGTACAGTCAGAGAAAGAACAACAAACCATCTAAAAAGGTAGGATACAACATTTGGCAGTTATAACTTTAAAACAGATATTTTCTATCTTAAGATAAATACTGTTCTTGGAAGTGACAGAAAAAGTGATGTTACCAGTTGACAAGTGGCCTGAAAAGCAGATCTAGGTGGTGTCTTACATTTCTTAGCCCTGATAAGGAGGAGAGCGAGCTGCAGGCAGCCTCAGCTCTGCACTGACAGCATAAGCCAGCAAGTGAGCTTGGCGGCAGGGTCCTGTATTAGTGCTGTGCTCTGCTTTGCGCTCCGCTTGCACCTGAGGTGGTGCTCCCCAGCTCTTGGTTGCACAGCCAGCTTTTGAGCATGTTGGAGACCTTGCACTAATTCTTTGTGTCCCACAAAGTGGGTTTTAAAACCTTAGCTGTCAAATTGACAAGTCACATTGGCATTATTTATAGGCAACAGACTTTCTTTTGACCAGAACATGATTTTAGTGGTAAGAGTGGGAAAGTGTAAAAAAAACAACAGATTTAAGCTTGACCAAATCTACTGTGTTAACACCTCAGTAGCTTGATCATAATGTAAAGTCTGCCTTTATGCAGTTATTTGATTGGTTTATGTTCTTCAGTTAATTTTGGAAGTACAAGTTAACCCGGAATCATAAAACAATCTGTTCCTAAGAATCATCTGGCCTTACTATAGCAGAGTTTTAAATTGTATTTTGATAAGAATTTTTAATTTGTATAAGTGTTCCAAATAAGTTATCTTCAGTATCCCTTGCAAGAGGAAGAAAAATCAGGGCAAATAATAGGTGTTCTGCATCCTGTTGAATCTTTCACTCACAAATTTAAATAATCCAGGAAGTTAATTTCTTTTCACCTAGATGTTTCTGAAAGGCTCATAAAACAGTGCAAAGTTCTGAGTACTTTTGGCTCTATTGACTTTAAACAATGTTATTCTAAGGCTTTTCTGTTGGCAGAGAGCAAGCACAAACTACAGAAAGCCAACAGCCTTCTGACTTCCACTAGGCAATGAATGGCTAGATACAATAAGTCTTGCGTGGGGCAGTTTTTATGTTTTTGTTTCTAGTAACAGATCTCTGTAGTCGTTATTGTCCCATTTACCAGTGTATGTCTCTGACTTGGGTAACATTTTAAATATAAACCTGTCAGGATTTTGCTGAACATTATCATGTATTCATTTTGCTAACAAACATCTAAGAGAAGCTGAATGGCTTGTACTGTGGAGATCATTTATGTTGTGTGATGTATGTGCCGTGCATTTTAGAAATATTGGAGGCTGCAGGAAATTGCAAGAAAGAGCACCTCCTTACTCAGGAATCTTAAGGGTCTTTTCTAGCCTAAATGTTTCTGTGATTACCTCACTTGAGCCACCGTATTTTAATTCATCTAGTAATTTCTTGTTGATTGAAATGATGTTAATACTCTGCAAGCCTGTGTTATCATGTAGTTCTATAAAATAGTTAAGGAAATATACTGCTAAAAGGAACTTTAAAATTTCCCATGCTAGGGATTGAGGTTACTTCTTCTCATTGAGGAATGAGGTCTTAAATTTCTTTTCTTACACAGGTATATGTTTGAACTGGTACTGCATTTCTGCACCAGTTATGACTCACATAAATACCGAGAGTTGTTCTATTCCACTGTCATATGGCAGAAGTCTTTCTCCACTAATTCTAGTACCAATACTATGCTTGAGATTTCATACATCTTTACATAATTAATTTAAATAATTCTAATTTAAAGAGAATACACAGTCAGCTAAAAAGCTGTCAGCAACTGATTAAACTCTTAACAAAAATTTAGGAGTTCCATTTCAACATTATAAGAGCAATATTGAAATTTGCCAGCACTTCCATTATTTGTTACAATAAAAATTTGAAAAGATATGAAGTCTTTTAGCAGTACTGTATTAATAAAAAGGAGCAAACAGAGAAGCTAAGAATTTTTGTAGCAAATAGCTTTTCAGATAATTTGAATGTATAAATGTTTGCAGAATTGAAGACCGGTAGTAATATTTCTTTTCCTGGAGTAATTTAAGTATTGTCATAATTCTAGCCAAGGATGTTTAGACTTATGTAATGTACGTCTGTAGTAGATTGGTACTGTAATCAGTTCATACTTTTCCACTGAGTAGTGTCTCCAAGAATAATGGCCGAGTCAATTCTCTTATCATGTTAGTTCAATAAAACGAAGGATTTAAAATTCATTTTTTGGTAGGCAAAAATCAGAAATTACATGAGAGAAGGCATTGATTTAAGTTTAACAATTGTGAATTTGGCTTGTACGTGTATATCTTATTTAATGTTACAAAATGCCTTTTAAATCATTTGTCTATGTTGCCTGTACTAAAAGTGAAATAGTGAAAGTGTATCACAGTGGTGCAGCATGGTTATTGCAGAGCTATGATCAGCTGAAGTTCAGCTGTATTTTACAATCCATTGGCCATTGTCTCTCAAGTTCCTTGGATTACACTGCTTTATAATCAATGCCTGTCAACAAAAAGCGGGGAAAAAAGCCCCACCAGATCTTCCTGTCTTCTCTTTATACATTTTGTCATGGAGTACGAAGTGTAAAGTTTATGGTGACTGCTATAAAGCATGCACTGTAGATGTTCAGCTGAGGCAATGTTGAAGCCTTTGGTAAAGGGACTCTAAGAAATAATCAGAATTCCAGCAGCTAGAAGAGATGAACAGAATCCTGATCAGCTGGGAAGCAATCAGGCACAGCACTTGGAATCCATTACATGTGTCATTAGAGCAACGAAGTAATCAGTGCCAGTATCTTGGTATTTAGCTGCTGATTAAAAGTAGTTTGCAGGCTGAATATTATTTTCAGTAGTTTTTCTTGATTACATAATCAAGAATAGGATATCTATTCCTGGTAACGCTAATACTGTGCTACATAATGAAGAATTTTAAGCAATACCTTATAGGGCAACTGTGTTACTGAAAATAAATTCTATAAACTCTATACTTACACATAGGTACACTGTGATAATTAAAGACTTACTTGCGAAGACATTTGTGAGCATCAAGTTAGTGGACCATAACTTAGCAAAAATGGTCATCTGCAAAATGCAGAATATCATTGATTGGATGTGTTTGTTTCACTGCATTTTTGTAAAATATTTTTATAAAACTCTGGAAATTCATTCCATAGAATCGTAGAATGTTAGGGGTTGGAAGGGACCTCTAGAGATCATACAGTCCAACCGCCCTGCAAGAGCAGGATCCCCTAGGGCAGCCACACAGGAACACGTTCAGGTGGGTTTTGAAAGTCTCCAGAGCAGGAGACTCCACACTCTCTCTGGGCAGCCTGTGCCAGGGCTCCGTCACCCTCACAGGAAAGAAGTTTCTCCTCATGTTGAGGTGGAACTTTCTGTGTTCTAGCTTGTACCCATTATTTCTTGTCCAATTACTGGGCATCACCAAAATTTCTAAAAGCTTTTTTTTTTTCTCCTCATGACAAGTTGGAACCTTCTGATTTGTTTTATGACACCTTTCCATATTGTTCCATTAAGCAACACCTTTTCAGCTCAACAGTCCAGACATTTTGTCACTCATCTAGTTCTCCACTCATCTAGACCACTATTTCCTGACTCCACAACCTTCGGATGACTACAGAGAGGTGCCTCACAGTGACATCAGCCAGCTCTTGGTACTCTTGGATGCATCTCATCAGGTCCCATGGACTTGCTTGGGATGAAATTTTCAACTTATCTGAATTCCGTTTCAGTACCAGTATTTCCTCTGCTCCTTTAACTCCAGGAAAACATTTCACTGAAGACTGGCAGAAGCAGAACTTGAGTACCTGTCACTTGTCACTGCCTCACGCAGCAGTGGACGTGTATTTTCTTTGCCTATTATTTTACTGGTAAAGTAGTAGAAGCGTTTGCTAGTTTCAGCCCCCAGTGAGCTTTGGTTTTCTTCACACTAGCCCTGCATGCCCAGGTACTTTTTCAATACTCTTCCTTTCAAGTCAGCCTTTGCTTCCATCTCTCTTTTATGGCCTTCTTCCATCGGTAATCAGGCATGAGTTCCTCATTTAGCCAAGTCATTCTCTCCTGATAGTTTTTCCCTCTTTTTTTTTTTTTTTTTTTCCCCCCCCCTTCTCCCCTCAGAGTCAGCAAGGACCATTCTGCTGTCAGGAAGAGCTTGTCTTTGAAGACATGTCAACTCTCTGAAACTTCTGTCTTTCAGAGCTGCCTCCCACAGGATCCCGTATACCAGCTTTCCAAATAAGCCAGTCTGCTGTCCTGAGGCCTCAGATCTCCTGTCTGCCTTCCTGACTCCCCCCCAGGATCTTGAGCTCCGCTTTGGTGGCTGCAGCAGCCAAGGTTGCCAGGGATTAACACATCTGCAGCACTTCGTTTGTGCGGAGCAGGACTAGGAGAGTGGGCCCTGGCTGGCTCATCTGTGTCGAGATTTTCCCAGACTCCCTCCTGGACTGGTGTCAGCACATGTCGGTCAGGGAGGTCAGTCTCCCCGAGAACCAAGGTCTGTGACATGTAGGCTTGTTCAAGTTGTTTATAGAAGACTGAATCCACTTCTTTGCCTCTGTTGGGTGATCTGTAGCAGAACCCCACTCTTATTGGCTGACCTCTCTTCTGATTGTGACGCACAAGCTCAACAAATATGTCTATTCCATATCTCCCTTTGCATTGAGGGCACACATCCCTGCCTTCTTTCTTGCCTGTCTTTCCTGTTTCAGTTTAACATGAAGGATTGTGCTTCCTTCTTCATCCCATACCTCAAGTGTAGTTTGCTGTCCAAGAAACAGCTTCTGCATTTCAACACCTTCGTTACAACAGCAGAGAATTCAGCTGTTTGCAGTCAAGGTCACCCTGATGAAGCCACAGAGAAACACTGACTTAGCTGCTAGATTCTCAGCTTCCTATTTTTATATGGCTGAATTCCGTCGGAGGAAATTGTTCAACTGCATTTTTGTTTAACAATACTATTGCTGTCAGTAACCTGATAGAAATCAGTTCTTGCCAGCAAAGTCCCTTATGTGATGTACCTTTAGACCAGGTGTTTAATTATTTTTCATTAATTGCTCTGCTTACATGGGTGAAAGAGCAAGTAAGACAGCAAGTCTCCTGCAAACTTCACTGAGCTCTGGCTGTAATAAAATGCAGCTGTTTAGAGACTAAATGAAACGAGACTGTCTAATAATGGGTATAATAAAAAAACTGATAGAACTTGATTAAGCTTGATCTGTTAGCAGTGTGATAATGGATCAGTGAGCAAGTAATGTTTATGCTTGCTGTTTTAGATTCATTTGTGTGTATATGTTAATTAGAAGAAATCAAAATCACTAAAATTGAATATTACAGCACTTATTCTAATTCCTTTAGTTAAGTGAAGGCATAATCTCTAAAATACTCATATCCTGCCCAGGTTATTCAGTGCTATATAATCTGATGTCAGCCTTTTCAGTGAATTAAAAGTAGTGAATATATTTTTCCTTCCTTCTGCCTTTGCTTTATATTATTAAATTGTTTAAATAAAGACTTTCAAACTGTTACTTATAACACATTTCTGAAACAGTTCTGGTGAAGGAAACTTTAGCTCTGCTAAAGTAAGTGGAAAAAGCCCTGACAGGTCAGAGCTGTGTATGCTGTGCTCTGCTTCACAATTACCCTGTTTTGCTGAGAGGTGGAGGGGAGGAAGTTGCCCACGTTATTTGCATCTGCTGTTTCAAAAGTCTTTTCTCTAAAGGATCCACCTCTTTGGTTCTTTGCAAATGGATATAAAAAAAAATCTGGACAGCTGTGTAAGCTGTGGCAGGAGACTAAGCCATTGTATTTGAAATAAACAGAATTCTAGTAGAAGGATTCTGTCGTCTGCTCTTCGGACAGGCCCAGTGAATTAATTATGATGGTACTTCTTCCTTTTTAATTAATCTGCCTACACTTTAATTTTTCTCATTAGTTTCAGAAGCAAGTGTCCATCTTGCTTCCGAGTTTGATCATGAGGAAATAAGCAGTTGTGCCTACTCCGTTAAAATAGCATAAATTGATTTATTTTTTCAGACAGAAACTAGTTACACTTTAACGAACAGAATGTGGTTGGAGAGAATTAAACGAGCTGTCGGGTTTAACCAAAGCTGTCGTAGTCTGCATGGCCCGTATCAATTCTAACCTATCGCAGACCCCTCATCCTTTGGGTATGCCCTTTCATGCCTTCCTGCCACTCAAGACTTCCCAGATTTTAAAGCGGATGTTAATTTTTCTGGGAAACTATAGACTGATCCCATATGGGTGTGAATGTTGTTGTTGCCCAGAAGCAGTCAGAAGAGCATTGCCATGGTTGCCCGCAGGCCGCTGGCGGTGCACTAGCCTGCTTTGGCCTGGCTTTGCCGTGCCGCAGTCATGGCCATTTGGGCTTTTGCCAGCTTGTTACAGGAACTTGCTCTGTGAATGGGAGCTCGGGGCCAGACCTGTGACATTGCTGTGAACAGCTGAAACCCGGGGTGACAGGAAAGACCTTGACAATAGAGAGACAAACTGAAAAACAGGGGTTCCCAAACTATCAGCAGCACATTGATGGTCTGTTCTGGTCACTGAGGCAGTGTAGCCTTGAGAGCTGGAAAAAGATATTTTTGAGCATGACAGTAGGGAGAGAGGCAAGCAAGCAGCAGGACAAGGCACCTTCTGCAGCTCTGGAAAGCAGTGCCCTTGAGCACCATGCCATGTGTAGTGGTGAAAAGGCACAGAGTACCTAGAAAGCCTGATATCCCGTAAAAAGACAAGGGTTTGAATTTGGGATCAAACTGCTGCAGAATCACTGAGATTGCTGGAGGTGCAGGCACACTGCCTGCTTCAGTGTCCCTCGCTGTTACCTTTTGCCTTTGCCTGCTCTCTGTCTCTGCTTTAAGCATCCTGGGCCCCTGCCTGCCTGGCTGGAGGTGTGGCTGTCCTGCTCTCCAGCTGCTGCTTCCATAGGCTCCGACTTTTCTGGGACCTCCTCACCTGCCAGCAGACTCCCCATGGCTGCACACAGGGCTCCGTAATGCATCTCTGGCACCTGCGTTTCCCGCCACAAATTCTGTACGTTTCGTTAATGCTCTTAACTCTTCTATAAAGCCTCAGTAAAGCATATCAGCTTAATGCAACCAACACTATGTGCTTTATGTGAAAAGCAAAGCTGCTGGCTACTTGTCTCCCCAAAATTTTGTACCCTATCCTGTCCTCTAGGCAAACAGTGGGGTTTTTTAATATAATAATACAGGCGATGGTATGCACCAAGATTTTTAAAAGCAGGTGCCAAATATTTAGATTCTGAGTTTATATTTAGGAAGCAATTAAGGGACATGATTTTCAAATCAGCATTTCTCTGTTTGACTTCTGCTTGACAGTTTGATGATCAGGATACAAGACGAGCGGGGCATACTGGCTTTTATACAATCAGTACCTTTTATAAGCTCTGACACGTATGCTGTAGAGAGTGAAGTAATTTACGTCCAGAATAGACAGCTTCAGAGCTGAGAAACATCAGAACTGATGGTTCTGGTGTCCAGACAGCGGTATGGCTTCATATCTGTTTATAATCACTGTAACATTTGAAGGCATCCTCTCTCCTGAGAGAATTGCTAAATGGATTATCTTGAGCTTCTTTCCCGTGCCCAAATTTGATGTGCAACTGCCGCAGCCCAGAGTATTTCTCTCTCTTGTTTCTGTTAAATATTGAGTGCATTAATATGACTTCTGCCAGAAATGTAGTTTTTATAGGTACTAAATCTTAAAGCATAGGCTGCAGCATGTAATTGCGAACAGCTGCCTTAGAGGGTAACTCTGAGAAAACTCTCTAGCTTGTCTTGGGCTTGACCAGGAAAGGTCAGTGAATACTTGGTTTCACTAAGAGCTGGAGTTGGTACCTCTCAGGAAGTCCTACCTGTCTTTTGCTTTTGGATCCACAAAAAAGGAATGAGATAATAGCGAGTATTACAACTCTTAACATATTTGATGAAGTCTACAGTCATCTGCAGGTGTGTGTTCTTCCTTCTTAGTAAATATTTCACAGATGTTTAATGTACAAACTTGTAAATTTGCAATTGTTTTGGAGTGGGTTCAGCCTGATGTCATTTCTAGGAGACAGACTGCTGTACTTTATTCCATCAGGTATGATAACTAACTTGTTCACATTTTAGTAACTGAGTTGTTGGGAGATTTGGAGATTTGCTGCTGGTGGGTTTTGCCCACAAGATGTGATATGAATGTAATGCTGAAATCTGCATGCAAATGCACAAGCTGCCATTTATACATTTGTGAACTGAATAAAATACAGAGAAATGTCAGGTCCTATTCAAGGTCTTGATGTTACATACAGCAAATTAGTAAGACATTCTGCAAAGGAAAAAAAAATGCCTGATAGTGCTTAATATCTTTCTCAAAAAGTGATTTTACCGCAGTAAATCTATCTGTGAACTGCTTTTAGTATTGCTTTTAAGATACTGCTAAATGACCCATTTTGCTAAAACAAAGGAACATTAATTTAAAAAACCTCAACTTGCCAGATAAAATTAAGCAGCTCTGCTAGTCCTTAAGGGAAGCATGTATATAAGGAGATATTTTGTAAAGTTTTAATTTTAACTAAAAATATAGTAGTTCTTTAAAAAAAAACCTTTCTCATCTAGAAGGCAAGAGCATGAATGATGGTATTTGCTTTGTCCATGTAACAAGCATATGATCAGGTTAAAAGATGGTGTCTTTAAATATGATTCCAGCTTTATAAATGCCTGTAAACATGCCACTTTTAGTATATTTGTGCTTTTTTTCATTTGAACTGGCTGCTTGGTTAACTAACAAAAGCAAGTTTGTGTAGTCTTTTTTAACTCCCATCAGCCTGGCACAGCTGGGGAGGAGGCAGCTGTATTCTCCCATCACATGCTATGTCAGCAAAATTGTCAGCTGAATCCCAATTCCTGAATCTTTGTCAGTGGAGATTTATAATAGAGCACAAAGTAGAACAGAAGAAACAGATTGACTTAAGTGTGAGGTAGAAGCAGTGGCTTTGAAATGTTTGTACTGAATCAGGCTAAAGGTAAAAAACTCTTTTTGTTGAATACAAGGTAATTTTTTATAAAAATGTCACTGACTGATCAATGGGGCTTTTTTTGTACTGTCACCTGAAATAACATATGAGCAGTGGTTAAGTTTGACCTAATTTCATGACAATAAGATAGCTCAGTCTAAATAAAATCACTGCATCCATTTCTTTTTGCTTTTGTAACCTATCAAAAACTTTTATTTGCTTGGTAGGATGGAGCCCAAACAAAAAAAAAATCTTGGCTATTTTCTTCTCCACACTCTTAGGCTAATGTTAATAATGTCTAAGAATTTGTGTAAGTAGCACATCATTTGTCAAACATCTAATGATACCAATTTCAAGAAATGTCACTAAGGTTGCATAAAGAAGCTTTTTATAGTAATTATCTGATTCTACTAAAACCTAGTGGAGCGCTCAAAGCCTCCAAACTGCTTAGTGTGAAGTTTAATTCGCTCTGATCTGCCCAAAAGTAGGGAAGCATGAGAGATTCTCCACGCATGCTCAGCAATACATTACAGTCTCATATAGCAAATAAACCGTTGGGCTGTCAGAAGCAAATAGTCCTCAACAAGTGTGTACGCTTATTTGTTATTTTAGACCATAATCTATAGTCCCATCCACAAATGAACTAAGGAATCCTGTTGACTGTAACTATATATGAAAATCTTTGAGATGTAATTAATTATGCGATTGCCTGAAATCGTATACTTTTATGATATCCTGAGTACTAGATTTAGTATTAGTACTGAAAATCTAGTACAAGTACTCAATTACATATATATACACAAATAAATATAAATTTATATTGAAACATAGTTAGCATGTTCTAGTAAAAACTTAATCTCTCAAAGTCCAGTTATAATTTCTTTTTCTCATTCTTTCTCATCCCAGAAAGTTTTAGTTTAGCTGAGTATATTTTCAACTTTAGCAATTCAACTTCTATCTATGAACATTTGTAAATGTACACCTGGAGTGCACAGCCTCATGGAGTTATTTGGCATATTGTACAGTAAATATCTTCCTGTGTTAGGATCTTTGTTGCCTCCTTTGCTTTCTTGGAATTGGATTTGCTATTTGCAAAGAGTAACTTGCACAAAGTCAATGCTTATGCAGGTATGGTCAGACAAGGTGATCAGAACTGTCTTTCTAGTTTGTGTTCGCTTTTTGGAAGGCATGTTTCCAGGCTTTTCCATCCCTCTGAATTGTAAAGGGTTTTCTTCTTCCTTAGAAGTCAGTGGCAGAAGATCCAGCCCACACAGTTTGACTCAAAGTGCCATGTCTTCTGTAGTCAGTGGAGGGTAACATGGATTTAACTGGGCTAAAGCATCCAGTTCGTGTCTGGGGCTCTGAGCAAGCTGCATCGCCGCTTTGACCGGGGCACGTCGCGTGTGTGTGTCACACACTCTTCTCTGACCACCCCATAGCCCATGTGACTGTGGAACAAAGACACAAACTGGCAAAAGACTATTTGGGCTAAGAGAGCATACTAAAGAAGAAGTGGTTTAATCTGAACCATTGACTCTGCCTGATATTAACTGCCTTTCCGTTCTGCTAGCAGAGATGTCTTTCTCAAGGTAGACAATGCCTTAGACATCAGGAAAAGTACATGTCTTCCTAAGTAATTGTACCCACTTGTTGCAAGCATTTCTCAGTTTAACAATGAGGACAATTCCATTGGACTTAAGGGACTAGTGTTTCAAAGAGTTATTAGTCATGCTCTAATATGAAAATGTAAATATGATGTGAAGGCCTCAAAGCTGTAAAATTCTCACAGATAGTCATTTGAAGAAAGCGTGAAAGGTTAAAATCTTGCTATGTCTCCTAAAAACAGTTATTGGAAACAAGACTTTCATACATTCTGCTTGTTTTTATTAAGTTGTTGTAACTCCTGTAACATTGTGGTATTTTTTCTTACTTGTGATGATTTCCTAAGAACAGACCCATGCTTGATGTGACAGCTCTGCAGAGCGAGGAGATAAGTAAGGATAAGAAGAGCAGAGTTGTGCTTAAGTGAAGCATAATACTTACTTTCACAGCAGAAGGTGGAACAGTAAATCCCATGAATTAGGTTGTTAAGTGAGCACTTGTGTGACTGGCACTCAGAAAAGTGTCAGCACTTGCAGTCATTAGATGTAATGTCCTGCATCGAAACTCTGGGAGCAGTGATCCCCTAATAGGCTTCCTCGTTCACTTTTGGGGTTTTGTCATTGCTTTAATGTAATAATTATTAATTACTAGCTAAAACTGGAGTTAGATGCCCAAAGTTACAAAATAAATTTAATTTGTGTTTTCATGCTGGGAAACTCTTTAGTGTGATCGCTTTTTGTGTCTTGGAACAGATTATTACTGGTTTCTAATGTGCTGAAAAAAAGTCACTTACAGCTGGAGACAAATGAGTACCTCAGTTCTTGCTTTTCAGTGGAACTAATGAGATGAGATTCTTTGTAAGTTAGTCTGAGTAGTCAGTTTGTCCAGTAGTGAATATAGTCATATTTACATTATTTTTAACTGTGTAATTTTTTTTTATTCCACATGATTTCTTTCCAGGCTATCTGAATGCTAGAAATACATATGTCTAAAGAAGTGAGAGGAGACGTCTTAACTACTACAGCACAGACTAGGCCAGGAAAAACTATTTTAGAACATGACCGTACTGGGTTTGTTAAGATTGATCAGCTTATTCTGGCACGTAGTAATTTGGAGTGATGCAGTGTACTGCATGACTTTGTTATGGCAGATGCTAGAGAGAAAACTTTAAAACAAGAAACCATGAAGAATATAGACTAGCAAGAGTGCTGGTAAGACTGAACTGGATGACCTGACAGTTCGTCTCCTTCTATGCCAGCGCCCTGTCTATTACCACATTTTTGTAGTGTCCTAGGAAAAATGAATGTGGAGAGCAAGGTGGTTTTTTTCTGTTTGTGGACAAAGAGAGAGTCACTGCTTTTGTGGGATGGCAACATGTAAACAAATGAAAAGAGAGTGAGAGTTTGGCCATGACAGTGAAGAGGAGTTCCCCGCGTTGGTGAGATGGGGAAAGTCAGAAGAGAAGGCAGAGCAGCGAGATGAGGAACGGTGTCAGGGCTTTGAGGTGGGAAAGCTCTCTCTGCATCAGTGCTCTGAAGGGATGCTGGGTTGTGTTTGCAAAAATCAGAGAAAACTCTGTATTAGTATTGGAGATGTGACAAGATTAAAACTCCGTTAAACTTCTATTTATGGTAGTGCATAAAAATTAGATGCAGTAAAGATGTAATTGCAGAAGGAGCCTGTAAGATACAGCCTGACCATCCCAATGCTATTGGTTTGGGGCCTGTGCTCTATTCTAGGTGGCAGACGCAGCAATGGGGCTGTCACTGGGTAGGGGTCAGCTGAGAGGGATGACACAGGAGCTTAGTTGCAGCCCTGTTAGGCTGGAGCCATCAGCCAGGTATCCAAAATGACAGCAGAGATGAAAGGCAGTCCTATTTTGAACAAGAGGAGACTACTTTTCCACAGGGGGAGAGAGGTAGCAGTTAAATTCGTTTCAGTGAAGTACTTGCAAAAGGGGCGTGCTGTGAATATAGCCTCAGACTCCCCTGTTCTCTAGAAAGTTAGAGGATACTTCCAGGGAAATTCCTCTAAATGGCATGCAAAGGGAGTACAGCAACTGCAATCATGAAAGCCGAAAAAGAGACAAAAAACTTAAGAACAGGGAAGTGCCCAGCATAGATTCTTTGCGTAAAACAGTTGTGATACACTGTAAGTCCCAGGAAAATACATAAATCTGCCTTTTGGGTTTTTTTAACAATCATGTGATGGCTTCTGTCTTTTCACATCAGTAATTCTGGTATCAGAAGAAATGGACTCAATGTTTTTACACATTCCATCTTAATTGGTGGTATTTTGACCTTTTTATTTTCTTTATCAGATTTAGTTACTATTTCTATGTGATATTTTGCATAGTATTTTAATTTACGAGTAGCTTTTATTCTTTCATCATTCAGTCTCTTGGGTTAAATGTGAAGCAGATTGTAGTTGTATCAGGGGTTTTCAAGAGTGTTGCTCATATAAAAGCTCAGAGTTAAAAGATTTTCTTTTTAACTTTCATCTTTTTCAAAGATGTGTGATTTCTGTTAAAAGTGCTTTCTGTTAAAATTGATGTTTTCAGTTCCTCTAAGTTTGGGACACATTTAAGAGACATTGAAATACTGAGGCCAGGTAATTTAGAAATCCAGGAAATCGTTGTGCTGTGTTTTCACATGTTGTTAAAATGGCAAAAGACACCCTGGGCAGCTTTATCCTCCAAGTGCCTGTGCTGGTCCTCAGCCTAAGCTGAGCAAAGATGTTGCAGAAACAGAGACCACGGTAATGTAGTGCAAAGGATCAGTGGGGGATGTAAATATGTACTCTGGCTCAGTTAAGTCCCCTGTTGCAAAAATCTTAAAACCAAATGTTAAATCCACTGCTTTTTATGTCTGTAACCTTTCCTGTAGTAAACCATGACCCTGTGTCAAGATTTGCAGAACAGGTAACCACAAGGTACTGTTCTGGCTCCTGAGAAAACCCACCCCCAAAAGGAGGTTTAGAAACAGCAGCAACATCAGGATCGGGGGCTGAGTTGCAGCAGCTCTGCCCTGCAGCTGAGTCAGCTCGTGCCAGCCAGATCCTTCAGCGTGACCTCTAGGAAGATCTTTGGAAAGTTCTCTGAAATGCAGCATCATCACATAATTCTGAGTTAGCAGACCTCAGATGGTCTTTTTCTCTGTGAATTTATCACCAATAGCTTTGACTGTTAGAAGTCTGATTACCTCCCGGGAACTTCAATCTCTTGGAGAACGACGTGCAGTGGAGATGCAGGCCAGCACCCCGCCGGTGCCAGCACGCCCGTGTCCCCTGGCAGGGGCTGGCAGGCGCCTCCCGCCTCCGGGGGGGGTGCTTGGAGTTCTCCTCACACTGACACACACACCTGGGGCTGTCATTATCACCTCCCCCTTTCCCTCTCCCGATTTCTATCAGTAGAAGAATGGGTGCTATTGTTACTTGATTGGTAATTTTTCACTTGGAATGCTTTTGGGGAAAAAGTTATAATGTTAGTGGAGGTTACTGTAAGGGGATCGATGCCTCTTGCAAAAATTGTGGTCAGTGTGCATTGCAGAGATACGGTTTGGGGACTGATGGTGCTTCAAGCTGGCTTCATAGCTAGTGCATTGAAAAACCCAGACACAACACTTTGTTACAGAGGTGCTCTGTTCTGTGAAATACCAAAGTAAACTGTAACTGTGGATTAGGAGCTAAAGGATTATTTATTTGGCAGAATAAACTGTGAATTCTGCTTTTGCTGACTGAAGCCAACTTCAGCAAAAATGCTTTGAAAGCACTTTCTTTCCTGAAATCTCCTCTTCCAGTGAGTGAAGACAGGTTTTCTTGAATCCTTTAAGCAATGCAAGAAAGAATATTTTAAGTGTTAGGCAAATAGTGATATAACATACAACAGAAAGATGTACTGCAACAGACACATTGACTTTGCACGTTTTTGCTCCTGTTCACATCACTCAGCTTTCAAAAACAATAGACTGGGAAGCTGCGGAAAATTGTAGGCAACTACACTAGCAAGAGTTCTCACCTTCATGTTTTTCATAGAAGCCAAACTGCCTTTTATGGGCTATTAATTTGTGAAGTCATTTATCTCAGGGCAAAACTGTATTTACAGAACCTAACATAAAGACAATACTGTAGCCAGGGATTTAAAAATGTCGCTGCACATGATGCCAAGATAAACAGAAATTAATTTCAGTTACATCTACGCTGACACCTCCCAAATTGTTTTTTTACATTGCCTCTTGGCATTATATTTATTTCCTATTCACCTACAACAAACCTCTATCTAAGCTAAAGAAATACGTGTCATCAAATAAAAATGTTCTTCATAATAACGGCAATAATTAAATATTACAGCTAGCTCTGTGCCCAATGGAGATTAAAGGGGATATTTTTTACGTTATGGCAGTGACTGTTGTAGTCTTTAGTGGCTTCCTTATTTTCTTTATCACTTTTTAACCTGTTTTTTTTTAATCTATTACTTACCTCAGTTACAAATTTAGAGGGAGGTGCCTTCAGGGGGCCGCTGCATAGTGGCGTGGCTTACCGTAGCACAAATCGTGCTGCCGTAGTACAACTTGTGGTTGGCGTGTACAGCCCAGCCCTTTCTCTCCAGCGCTACACCCAGCCAGCACAGAGACTTTTCCCACCTTTATCTCCATGGGTTTTTCTTCTCTTCAGGTTCTTTTTACCTTCTACCTAGAAAAGGTCAAGGCGAGATACAATTGTCTTAAAATAATTTTTGCTTAGTATGATTTCCTAGACGATCTGGGCAGAGACCTTGCCTTCCATTTTGAGCAATCTGTTTTCTGCAATAAAACACTGAATATGTCTCTCTGTTGCTATAGAAATAATATTGCATTAAGCGAGGGAACCAGTGCCCTGCTGTCAACAAATCTAATCTAAGTGTTAGTCTCTAGAGCTTGAATTTCACCACTGGGAAGAAGTATACATAATT
This sequence comes from Apaloderma vittatum, assembly GCF_000703405.1. Taxonomy (NCBI): domain Eukaryota; kingdom Metazoa; phylum Chordata; class Aves; order Trogoniformes; family Trogonidae; genus Apaloderma; species Apaloderma vittatum. The sequence continues at coordinate 160,410 of NW_009728990.1, read as the reverse complement.
CTACAAATTATTTCCATAACTTAGGCATAAATGTCTTTGTACTCTGAAACTGTTAGCTAAATTTCCCAAAGTACTATCACAGAGATTAACATGGTGTGATGTGTTTACATATATCTTAACAGAGCCTTCCCCTTTGCCTTTTCCCCACCTCCCTCCCCTGTACATTTTCATATTTATAGCTTGAAATTTCCAGCCTTTTGCATAGGAGGATGGGGAGTGGCAGGAAAAGCAGCTTCCTCAGACAGGTTCCTTACCTCATGGGCAACACAATGTGCCAGGTTTATTTAAATTCTTGGGCTTATTTTCAAAAATCCAGTTTTTCCAAGTGACATGAGATGTCATTAGCCTTGTTTTTTCTAGGATTAGTAAGGAATTTTCCATAACTGGAAGGATGGTGTAAATTGACCATGGTCCTGGCACATCAATATACCCCACAAGCTGATTTACTGTCGACTACTTTCTAGACTACACTGGGTGTCACATGCCCACTACTTCTCAAGTTACTCAAAGATTTTGCTACAATAACTTTCTACCCTGTACAGCATCTAAACACAGTTGTTCAGTTTGAATTCACGCACCACATATCAAATCTCACATCCATCTCTCCATGTAGACATAATTTAGACATAATGCGAATATAGTTTGTCACCAGTATTCTTCTAAAGCTGTAGAATTAATTCTAGTAACAGCAATAATGTGGTACGTAAGCCAGTATCTATAGGATATGGAAAAAGAATTGAGATCTTCACTAATAATAGTTACTAAGCGTCAGCGTTTGTCAACATATTGATCCTAAGTATTTTGAAGAAATACACAAAAAATAATTTCTCTCATAGTTACGTTAAAGGAGCACCTCTAATACGTTTCTATCAAAAATACGTATGTGTAGTTACAAAAATAGAGCACAATTTAAATATCCATAATATTGATTTATACATCTGATTTCATAGTTCTTGTAAAAATCCTATTATGACCTCGTGGTTAAAAAATGCAGTTGTTTGTGAAATGGGCCTGTGTCAGATACGTGTTCTGTATTGCGGGACAAAATAAAGTTTATAAATATTCAATTTAATTCATGAACAGTAAACATATCAATGGCCTCTGATTAAAGATTACTCTTTAGAAAACTTTAAAAAGCCTTCTGTCATCTTTAGAATAAAATAATTGCTATTTTAAAAAATACTTCCTAATTTTCTTTCTTTCATTGATTGTAAATTAATCCAGCACTTAGATAAACCTTCCTAGACAAGGAAACATTTCTGACAACCAGAAGAGTTAACTGTCTGGACATGCATATTAATATAAAAACAGAGATGTGGGAAAAACTAGCAGAGTTACCTTTCTTCAAAATTAATGCCATGCTTATTATTAAAACAGACTCATCATATAAACAAGTCGCCACAAGACACTAATTATAGTTTTGCTGTTAAAGTAGTTCTTGTAATGAAAAAAACCAACCTTAATTCCCTTGCATAACCCTGAAATATAAACCAGAAGCGGACCCGGTTTTGTGTAAAGCTGTTACAGCATCGGGGGTTGCTGCATTTTTCACCACGTCGTCAGCCTATAGGTGAAAAGAATCATCCTGCTAAAGTTTTTGGTGCAAATACTGACCATTCCATCGCTCACTGCGATGCTGCCTGGTGGCTCCTATGCAGAACCTTGCTTCAGGCAAGTCACTGAAAAAGGCTGCGTGCTCGATAAAGGAGGGAGAGGGTTGAGTGGACACACAGTGTTCAAGTGTCTGCATGTTATCATGATCGCATCTGTTTTACTGTGCGTAGTTCTGTAAACACAATCGAACAGTGAGGGTAGGAAAAGACAGCATAAACACTAGAATGTTTGCTTTTTTCTATAGGTACTCGATGGAGAAAGGACCAAGAGCAAGATTTAAAGAATGTTCTGAAGAACACTGACCAGGATATACCACTGGTATTCGTCAGTGGAAATCACGATATTGGCAATACTCCAACAAGAGAAACAATAGATAACTATTGCAAGAGCTGGGGAGATGACTACTTCAGCTTTTGGGTTGGAGGCGTTTTCTTTCTTGTGCTGAATTCTCAGTTATACTTTGATTCTTCTAAATGCCCTGAGTTAAAGCAAGCCCAGGATGTGTGGCTCAATGAGCAACTGGCTGTCGCTGAAAAACAGAAATGCAAGCATATCATAGTATTTCAGCACATCCCTCTGTTTCTGAGAACACCTGATGAAGACCACGATTATTTCAACTTGGAAAAATCAGTTCGTCAAGAGATAATGGAAAAGTTTCATAAAGCAGGTATTTTCTTCAAACTTCCCCAGTTTTGAATTTTTGTTTCAAATTGTTAATGGCTATGCTGCCAGATAAAATACATTTAAACTTACATTACTGCTTATAAGCCTTATTTGTGCCCCTTAGGTCTAAATTATCAACATAATCTCACCACCTGTTAAAAGTACCAAACAAAATATAAAACTTTGAGTGAAAAGCAAAAACCTAGAAGTGAAAAACTCTTTAAAGTAAATAGCAAGGATTCCATTTTGCAAGTGCTGATGTAAGACAATCTGAGGGTTTTTTTCATAAGGAATAGAAGATCAGGTATTGCCATGGGAGAAAAATACAGATTTTATGTTTTGCATAAAACGTGGAAACAGAATTCAGAATTACCTTGGAGGTTGTTCTCTCCCACACTGAGCCAATTTTAAACCAAGAGTGTAATGCACTCCAGATTTATTGTGTTAGAAAGAGTCTTGCTGCTAAGATCAGTCCTTTGCAGATCCGTTACTAATAGGGGCCGCTTCTGGGATGCCGAGCAGGTGGGACATGTGCTGAATAAATCAATTGTACCAAACCCCTCAGCTTTGCTGGACACTGGAATGCTCTGGGGACAGACACAGCTCCTTCTCCACAGTTTGTGTTGTTTTCTGTACATTGCCTTTCATGTTACTGGAGTGTGCCAGTCCCTCAGAATCTCCTGCTGTCACTGCATCGGAGTGTCATTTTCCTGGATCTGTAAGAACGCATTGTTTGGATTACTGAACAATGCACATTGTTTCTGATATTTTTTGTAATTTACAAATAATAGCTAAGCCTGGACTCGTCCAAAACCAGCCTAATTTCCAAGCTCTGAATCTCCTGCTGTTTCCACTCAGTGGGGCCAAAAGTCACAGCTGTCCAAGGGCTCTCCAGGAGGCTGACATACTGGCAGATTCAAGATTTACAGGTGGTTTTGGTTTTTATTTCCCTTGAGGGGACGTGCTGAGATACCTCATGATATCTTTTTAAAATTTTTGTCCTAGAGTTAATACAGTGGGAGGTATTGCTATTGGGAAGTTGGGCAGCTAAAAGACTGCTTACGTACTGGTGACTAAAACCATGTCTCAGTTCATTGGAGAGCTTGTCAGCAGGAGCATGTTGCCCTACAGGTGTATCCCCGTAAATAAGCATTAATGTGAAAAACAAAGTAATTCTGTTCTAGACTTTTCTCTGATCCAGATAGTTTATTACCATTTGGCCACACTCGGTGCTGGGAATTTAATTAATAGATCAAAGCAGTTATGCAAAACATTGTCACTGTAACATTTGTCATTGTTACCGTGTTTCTTAGAGGGGTATTTCAGACTGATTCTCCTAATGTGTGTGCAGAGGCTTAACCAAAAGTTGGGTAGGCTTCAAATGAAGGGGGGAAGGGAGAGAGAATGGGAAAGCCAATACGAGAAAACTCTACAGGAGAAATTCCCAAGCTCCCTTCGTTCCAACATCTCGTTTTGTACCTTCCCTTCATTGTACCTTCCCCCCATTGCCTGTTGTCTCCCTCATTCTTATCCCTAGAACTCCTCCCAAAATGATGTGTTGTTTGGTGCCTTCATGAATATGCTAAACCGTTGATCTTTTGCTTGCTCTTTTATACAGTAAGTAAATGAGTCAACAGGTAATACAATCCAATAATCAAACATTTGGGTAATGAAATGAATACAGTGAACAAGCAGCTTGGTTTCACTCATGCTGCTGAGAAAAATTAGCTGAATCAAAAGTTGGCTCAGAGTTTCCTTAGTAACGAGTGCATTCTGTTTCCATTTTATTATTCAATTGGCAAATGGTCTTTGTAAGACCACAAGATGTTATCAGTGGATTGCAAACAGGCAGTTATCATGATAGGATAAATGCACAGATATGCAAAGACACCACTTAGTTTCTGACTCTTTGCTTTGCTAAAGAGTAATTGATTTCAGCATATCATTAGACGTGAAATTGGTTTTCCCTCAGTTCACTTAATACATTCTTGGAGGATTAAAACACAGAATATTGCTAACTAAATCCCAATCTACTTTGCATTTGATTGTGGTTTGTTGTCTTGGGGTTTTTTTGTTGTTTTGTTTGGGTTTTTTTAAAATTATGACTTGCAGTTTAAGAAGGCTAAGCCCTTATAGCACTTAATTTAGAAATTTGGTGTAACTACTTATTCTGGAAAAAGAAAGGAAGTCTGCCTTTTTAATGAGTCCACCAGGCTGCTGCTCTTCTTCCCCCAACCTTTCAGCAGTCCTTTCTTCCTTCCTTCTGCACTTTCATTCTCTGATTCTGTGTTTCCAAACACTTCAAGGGTTTGTTGTATAATTATGAAAAATTTCAGTATAACGTGCCTGTTTGAGGGGTGTTATGTTTGACAGTGCAGCGTTGCTAGATGGGCATCGTATTTCAGTTCTTGATAACCCTGGAGCTATCCCAGTTTCCATGTTTATAATTTTTCTAGAAGTATCAAACATGCAGCCATACCATAGCTCACCTGATTAGAGAGGTACAGGAACGGAATGACAATCTAGTAATTCTGGTCTTTCCATGAACAAATAAATTCATATAGGTATGTGTAGGAAATAATTAGATACTTAAAGTGTGGTGATATTGCACAAGTGCTTGCAAGTGATGTATGCAACCATAAAATTATTTTAAATTCAGAGCCCAGATCTTCTGTAGTTATTCTCTTCTAATTAGTTACATACTACATAATGGTTTTGGTTTAAGTATCCGCTTACTACAAACAGAGATAAAAAAATAGCTATAGAGGCTACATCTGGTATGAAATCCTGAATTACATTTCTCACATTAGAAGTGTCCCTAACAGTTGGGCTAATTAAAGATAAAATCATGTCCTTATGGTAAATATTTATAAATTGAAAATCTGGCACTTGTAAATATGTATTATTACTGTGCAAAATTAAACTGTATTTGTAAGCTGCATGTCTAAGAAATCCTCACAACTCCTCTGATGAAGAAAGTAGAATAACAGAGAACTTCTAAAGGGCTACGCAAGATAATATGATAATGTTATTTAAGGTTGGCTGAAGAGAGGTTATGAAATAGAGATTTGTTGATCCCTGACACCAGTGGGACTGTTTCCTTCTACTGGAGCTTTTTGGTGGGAAATGATGGGTGTGTTTTTGGAGAACAGGTTCTGAGAACTGCCCAAGCCCGGAACGGTTCTGTTAACAGTGCTGTGACTGATGCTCTCCCATCTCTGTTTGCTGCTCTGACACCTGCTTGGCAGATGGGGTGACAGGAGCACTCTCAAAATGCAGTGAGCTAAAATGAATTCTATTCCACATGAGAGATTTTATTTACAAAGACTACTAAATGTTATCATTTGCTTTGTAGCACTGGAGTCTTGAAAAAATTATGTACACCACCTGCCCAGGGAAGAAAAAAGGTACAGCAAAAAATGCCTGTGGTTAATGTGTGCTCTTGTAGGGAAGCTGAAAGAACATCATGTTGGAGTGCAAAATTGTTCTGAGAACAGGTATTGCTGTTGAACCGATCATGTTACTCGGCACTTCAGAAAGCAGCTGTACACTGCAAGGGAAAGGAAAAAGAGCCTGTTTCTGCCTGATATTCCAGGGAAAGTGCTCAAGATTGGTTTATCCATGTGACTTAAATGGTTGTATTTGCCAGAAACAATGCTTTTTAAAAGATGTGTATCTACACGTACAGGTATGTGGGTACGCGCGCACACACACACAGACGTCTCTTACGTCTCTGTGTGCCTGAGTACTACTTATTTTTTTCTGCCTATGAAAACTTGAGAGGGTTCTAGAGTTCACAACGCTCAGGTTTTCTACTCAGTACAATTTAATTTCTTTACAGAACTGTTTTCCCACCTGTTTGCTTTTGTTTTGGCTCTCTTCTCTCTGCTTTTGGCTCTCTGCTTCTCTCTAGCTCCTGCAGTTCTGGGGACAATTACAGATAAGATCACCTTTTGCAAGTATATCCTCTTTCTTCAGTCCTTGACTAAGCAACACGTTTGGCCAGTGAAGCAATGATTTTTGGATAAGCATAATTGTATTTTAAACCTAATTTTATCATTAAACTTGAACAGGTAGCATAAAAGCAGGGTAATTAGAACAGAATTACAAAACCTATAGCCCTGTCTTTTGCTTCTCCTACTAGACAAACCCTGCAAAGAGCACAAGACACTGGTATTTCTTCTAACAATTCTTCATTTGGGGACTTACTGTATGATATTAATGTTATCTACATAGTGCAGTGTAGAGATTCTTTTATAGATTTGTTCAGATGATTTCTGAAAACTCTCCAGTTTTACAGTGGTCTGCGGGAGGGAGTGTCTCTTTTCACTGCTACTTGAAGAAATGCCTCCTTTTGTTTGCTTTGAACTTCACCTGTAGTCTGGATCGAGAGCCATAAGTCTGTAAATGAAGCACAGTGAACATTGATTCATGACTGCAGTTACTGTAAAAAATAGTTCATTAATCAGCACTTAAAGGGTGATAATCTGGACCATGTGATAAATTTCACTACTCAGCCAGAACCACTTTTTTGTCTGAATTCTCTACAGAGTGCATGGGAGGAGAAGCAAGGTCTGTACTGTACCCATTACATATTTATTATGTCATTCATATTGCACTAATTTAGCCTTCTTCTCTTACAGTCTCATTTGCTTTTGCTGAGAAAAGCATTTATTTAATTGAAGGCTCAGTCTAAATAAAGCATGCTACTGATTGCCTTTGCTGATTATTCCAGGCATTCTCTTCCTAATTTGGAAAATCTGCTTGCTTTTTCTGTGGCTTATTTTTACATTGTCCATGGTGCTGGGTTGAGCAGTTTGATTTCCAACTGAGGCTAGGCCAGTCACAATTTGGGCACAGCAAACCTGCCTCAAAATGATTTTTGTATGTTAGGAGCTAGAGTTGGAAAACAGCTTCTTCTGAATTCAGGGTTTTTTGGAAGCAAGCTGTGGAAGTGAGTGTAATTATAGAAATCGGAATAAGAAGCCCCTGAAATTTAAACTATTTCAAGTCTGAATTCCAGCCCAGTATCATCTGATTGTGTGAGAAAAATTGGGGTTTAGGCTCATGTTTCTTTATGAAATTATTTTTAATATCTCGAGATAAATGTGGTTGCATTATAGTCCCTTCTGTTTTAACCCATTTCTGTAATCATTGCAACTAGGTTTCCTCTGCAATTGGGACTCAGTCTGTATTTCTTTGATTAAAGTAACAAGCACCACATTTTTCAAGAAGTTAGAAACATTTAAAAAGTTGTCCTGCTGCATTGTTATGGAATATATCTGTTAAATAAAGCAGAAAGATGACTTGACTAGCATTTCATGTTTAAAGTAGAGACAATTTATCATGATGTAACTGTTTCCTTAGGGAAAGGCTGGTGAGGACCCTGATGAAAACAGATGTGGTGCTCTCTTCATCCCCGTAGAGAAGGTGGGCCATAATCCCCTTCCCTTCCTGCCCTAAATGGAGTTGAAATCATGCCCAGTCTTCCACGGCCTTGCATTTTTCTACACTACAGAAGTACCAACTAAGGGAGAAGAGTCTGGGAATTATGGGGCTGGAACTGCACGATAAGCTAAGGCAGGGATGCGATCACTCTCTTGGGAAGTAGCCATGAGACACAGCCTTTGTTCTCTTACAGTGCGATTACATCAAAATCATGCTGACCTTTCTCCTTGGTGCCACAGAATTGTTGTTTAGAAAGGTTTCTCAGTGATAAACTACAGTTTATGGGAAGAAGATGCTGCGCTTTTAAAATTCTGTAAAATAACCATAGCTTCTCCTGCTAACAAACTGCCTTCTGCGTGATATTCAGTATGTAGTTTCTTTTCACGTAATGAACTGTTATCTCACCTGGAGTAGCTAAAGTTCTGTCAACGTTTTTTCAGTATTACTAGGCCAGAAAGAGGTGGTGAAAATTCCACTCAGTACTCAAGTTCTTTCAGAACATTGTTGTGCTTTTATTGTTTGGGAACCCAGAACTGCTGTAAGATGGTCGTCGTTACAAAGAATAATCTCTCTTAAGTGAGAGCTAGTGCAGTCTGCGAGGGTGTGAGGGTTTTATACCTGCAATTGCTCCTGAGCCTTGTCGGACTGATCATCCCTTTCTGTACCAATCTTTTCATGAAGCATCCAAAACAAATCTCTGATAGAGAGATCTCCTTCCCTATGAGGCCAATGAGTCAGTTTAGCAGTACCCACTACAGCATCTCTCTAAGATAAGCCCTTGCGACAGTGTGCTGGTTGGGTTCACAAAGCTTGAAGAGAGAACAAAGAGAAAATGGGAAATGCCAGTAAAAGTTGTCCATCTCACCAGAGCTGTTAAACTCAAAGATGCAAATCAACACGAGTTTGCAGAAGCTCTTGTGATGACAACTCATTTGGTGAGCCGGCTTTAGCAAGCAGGTGCTGGAAATGAGGAAGGGGCAGGGAAATGTCTTCAGAGGTGGTTTTGACTTTCTGCTGAGAATTGTCTGCAATACAAACGATGAGCAAAGTATTCATATCGTGGTTTTGACTTGGAGAAAGGTATCCGAATTAAAATATAAATTTTGTTGTGCTTTAAAGGTTCTGCTTATGAATAAACATACAGATTGCATCAAAGGTCACATGCTGAATTACGTGAACTATTAATTATCCTTCTCAGCACTGACCTCTTGCCTTGCCAAAACCACTGTGTGGCCTTACAGTGACCTACTGCAGTGTGTGAATTAGCATAAAAACAAAGTATTTATTAGCTCGTTTCATGGTCAAGTTAATGAAGAGTTACACAAGTAAATACTGCATCTCTTGTGGTGATTCTTGAACAACCCGTGTTTTGGTCAGTCATTATATATGTCATGATTTATACTAAATAGGCTGATTTGAGAACCTCGAGTTTATACTAAAACAGACATTTCATTTCTTAGTAGAAATGCATTATTTTACAGAGAAGAAGAGTTATGATCAGATCTTTGGATCAGATCTTTTTGTCTTTCAGATTCAGCTTTGTCAGCTCAGAACTAAAGAGGACTTTCTGACCTTGGTCATAGAATGATGATAAATTGCATGGCAGGAGGACTTCACTAAAATCAGAATTCCTGTATTTAAACCTTTTTTACAATGACGCTGCTTATTTTAATTTTTTTTTTGCAGGTTGATTGGTTCTGAAAACTCATGTTTGGTGTACAGGCCTGAAGCTCACTGGTTTTAGGTGTTTTCATGATCCAAGTACAGTTTTAGAAAAGCCAGTGCAAGACCCTGGTACCCAACACCAGATCTTGCCTGTCCTGAGTCTCTGGTTTCCAGTCCTGCCCTGATCAAAAATTAGTTTGGCACTTCAGGCCTTCTTTTCTGTAGCAAATACTCCATAAATGTTGTGTTGTTATGCGGTCTGACACCAGACAATGCTGATCAGTGAGCGTGTGCATGCTTTGTTTTGCATTTTTTTCTATAGTAACTATCTGCTCAGTTTTCTTTTTATTTTATTCTGATTTTAATCCCTTTTTTTTCCTTCTAATGAATAATCTATTAGGTATGAATAGTGTCTTGCAGTAATGGATCTTGCTTTTTTTTGGTTAATGGATACTGTGAAATTTCCAGTCACATTTAAATTCAAATCACTATGTCCTTCATAAAAAAAATAAATAATGAATGCTTGTGAAGGTGCCATCCTCTGGACATATATTGGACAGTAGTTTTTTTTAGTATTTTATACAGCTTTTCCCAATTGCTATTTCAGACACTAGGGATTAAAAACAAATCACTGCTCTACCCTTTTTTTTTTCTTTTTTTTTTTAATGTGAAGGGAGCGTACTTTTGTAGATATAGCTGGATGCGTTTAACTGACCTGAGGATACCTTAAAGCAGGCTATAAAAATGAGACTTGTTCATTCCTCACAGAGTTTAGCGGGGGGGAAAAAGGAGGGCGAGGGATGAGGAGGGACTGATAGCAACTTGACAGTATTACTTCAGAAAAACATCTGAAATGAATAAATTAAATTTGAGTGCATACATCTCTTAGATTCTTTTTATGTTTAAGATCAAAAGCAAAAGCAAAGTAAATTGCCTGCTTGTCATCTTAGTATTATTGCCCTGACTGGTTCAGATTTCCTTCCTGTGCTAACGAACAAAAGTGAGTGGAATAAGTTGACTGAACAAAAAAGCGCTATTGAAGAAAAAAACATCATCAGTTAGATCTCTGTCAATACACAGCAGTGACCTCGTTGTTTCTTTGTTCAAGAGGTTGCCCAGGGAAGCTCTGGAAGGCCCCTCCCTGAAGCGCTCAAGGCCAGGTTGCAGGGGGGTTGCAGCAGCCTGGTCTAACCTCCTGTAACACAACAGTCACAAGAAGTAATACTAGCGCTGCAAACCCAACCTGAGAACTAAAGTCTGTGCACAATTTTCACTGGGAGGTATCTGAAGCAGATAGTAAATTCAGGCAGAGGCTGATGCTGAGCACTGAGGTCCACATGGGCTTTTCAGCACCGAACCCCTGTCTAGTGCAGTTAGGATGTGAATGACATACATATGCCAAAAGGAGGAATTTGGATGAACAGTGCCTATCAACACCGCCTTTGTGAGCCAGGATCTGCCTCTCATAGCCAACAGGAGCTAAAAGAGGTTTGAAATCACTTTCTCTCTGGTCTCAGCTATCATATTTGCACTGCTTAGAAATCACTCTTACTTCAGTTCCATACCAAAATACGTTCTCGAGTGTAGGTAGTTAGCACATATCAAACATAACTGTGGTGAAGTTGCAGTATTTGCTGAAGAAGATAAAAAAGCTACATGATTGGTGGGCCAATTTTTTTTACCTGCTGTCTGTCCACTGTCTAGGATGATTTTCTCAAAATCTTCCCTTGAATCAGGCAAGGGGAGATACTCGTTTATCGTATAACTAAAGTTGCTTTATTGCTTTTCCATCCTCTGTCCCTCTAATTACACAGAAACTGTATGTCAGGGTTTGGTTTACATATATGATGATGCAAAGCCTTGGCTTCTGTTCCTATTTTAATTTCAAAGGTTAAATTCTCTGGATGGTGGGAAGATGCTACTTTACGAACATGGATGCTTCCCTTACTAATAGCTGCCTTCCAACACCTGAAGGGAACCTACAGGAAGGCTGGGGAGGGACTTTTTACAAGAGTGTCCAGCGATAGGACAAGGGGAAATGGGTTTAAGTTGAAGGAGACTAGATTTAGATTGGATCTTAGGAAGAAATTCTTCAGTACGAGGTGGCAAGACTTTGGAATAAATTGCCCAGAGATGTTGTGGCTGCCCCCTCCCTGGAGGTGTTCAAGGCCAGGTTGGACGGAGCCTTGAGGAGCCTGATCTAGCTGAGAGGCGTCCCTGCCCGTGACAGGGAGGTTGGATTAAATGATCTCTAAGGTCTCTTCCAGCCTAGGCCATTCTGTGATTCTATGATTTACACCGCACTATGGTTTTATGATTGTTGCTTCTTCATAGACTAAAGTAGTTTTACTTACCTGCAGAAAAAGTGGAAAATATTGAAAAGCCCTTGTTACTGTAGTAGCACTGTCACTTACTGCAGGCTGGAGAGGTTACTTTACAGATCTAACTGGTGCAGGAATCAAGGAGGCCAAACATTACGTTCCTAAATGTTCAGTCCTCAAGCCTTCCTTTAGCTGCCACTTAACTCTGCAGGAACAAAGCACAATATGGTCAGGTCTGGGCTAGATGTGTGTCTGAGAGTGGAATCTAGAATGTTCCTGGAGACCATTGGCTCCATGCTCCTCTCCTCTGCATCCTCTCCTGGCCCATCAGGGCTTGCTCTTCTAAGAACGATGCCACAGGGCAAAACGAGCCTCACTTTAATGAGTAGGATGTTATATGTAAAGGTCCCAAAATGGTCAGTTTTGCTCTCTGCCTGAGGAAGCAAGGCAAGGGGATGCCCGGCCACACCATAAAGAGCACGTTCTGTCGGTCACTGCAGAAGGGCTGCAGGATGGAGGAGGCAAGTTCAGCCTCACGGTTTGGATAGGTGTGTGCATAATGAGAAAGGGAGAAAGAAACATTTAGTTCCACTGCTTGAATCGCTTAAATATGTTGTGTTAGACACTCGCTGTAGTAAGCTGCAGCATGGTAGGAGTTGAGAAATGTCTGTTCACTCTCAAACTGACTGTAGCATCAGCTGTGAAACAATTTTATATTATGGTTTTTAAGAACACAAATAATATCTAGAAACTACAGAATCTCTGCAAAGGGCTTTTATATTCCATCATTGTCTTTTGATGTGTTCTGATGGATTTTCTCCCAAGATTTCAAAAAAGCAAAACCAAAAAACTGCAAAGTTCCTGCGAGTCAGAGCAAGTTCTCAAAGTTATTACACTGGCTTACAAGTATAACTCACACCAGGTAGATGATCAGATCACACTAAACAAAGAGAATTAGTACTGATAAACTAAAACAGCAGAAGTTTTAGATAAGCAGATGATAAGCATATAAGTTCTAGCTGAGGATGACCATATACCACTATCCATGTAAAGGTAACTTCATTCTCTGTTTTGCACCTTGAGTCATTTGCTATCTGAGACAAGGGTTTGGATTTTGAAATATGAAAGCCCATATAGCTTTTACCAGGCACACAGCAGAATAATTTATATTTTGCTTTCCAAGCTGCTTAATATTTAACTGTACTTTGAGCCTAGTTTATATATTTTATATCAGTCTTCAAATCACTCAGTGCCACAAAATCAAAGGACTGATGCAGCCAACTGTCTTACAGAGAGGTTCACCTACTTCTTTTTTTCATTTATTCACTGTAAAAGAGGTCTAAATCTACTGCAAGAGAAGGGGTTGGTTTGGTTTTTTTTTTTGACTACAGAAAAAAGGATTGCCTTAGGAAGTTACAGTGTGTTCCTAATCACAGCTCTCTGCCTTTAAATTGCCTCTGCTCTTTTTTTCCAGAATTTCTGCTCTCTGAAGACTCAGATTTTTTTTTTAAAATGTCATTTAAGGTTATCCTGTCTCACAAATTACCCAGTCTCTGGCCTACGACTTGAACAGGACTAAGCATGTGTTAGCTTTAGTGTTCAGCGTGGAATGGCAGATTCCTGGAATATATGAAAAGTAACAAATGAAGATTGGTGGTGTTATCCTGGTGTCCATCCCTGTGGGATGCTTGCTCGTTATTCTGTAATGAAATAAGCTATGGTTGGAAAGGTAATTATCGGTGCTGCTTTTAGCCTGGAGCCATGAGCAAGCCATGAGGGAGCACCTCACACAGCCCTCGAGAGCTGGCACTTGTCCCCACGTGTGCTGGGCTTCTTTCTGCTCTGCTGTCCTCCTCAGGAACCGGCACATTTTTAGGCCTTTGCGTGTAAATTTCTTTTTCAATAAAAACACAAATTCTGTTCAGCAAGGTACAGCACCTATAGCATAGTGCCAGTGAAATATTTTTCTATTCTGGCACAGCAGTTTTTTGGCCAACGTAGCAAACGTTAGAAAAGATTCAGTTTCGTAAAGTAACCAGTTATTTTCATAATCTCCTGACTATCCAGTCATAGTTGTCAGGCACTACTTGGTGTGTTTTTTGAGTCACTCACTATTAGTGTGTTTTCAGATGCTTCACACAGAACCATCAAAGTGTCATTACAATTAAGGCGCACGCAACCTATTGTATTTCAGTAAAGAAAGTACACATAAATCCTTTAAGTGTGCTTGAAAATTGTTTGAATTGTCATTAATAGCACTGTACATCAGCGCCAGTTCTAAACACTTTCTGTAAAAAAATATTAAATTAATTTACATGTTTTGCACTTGATAATAAACAACAAAATTCCCAGTGTTTTCAGCCATCTGGTCCAGTAATTTTTCTGTTTCGCAACAGTATGAAATAGTACTAGATGCAGCTCCAGGAAGCTGCAGTAGTCTGAAATCCAGGGATCTTAGACTGAACATGCCAAAAATTAACCCCAAAGCCTGTTTGTAAAATTAGCTGTTTGTACTGACTCCATGCTTTGCATTCAAAATAAGCTATGCACCATCTTCAGTTAGCAAGAAAACTAGGAATGCTATGAATGCTGCTGACGGGGACGCTCAGCTCTGTCTGTCACCAGTGCACAGACTGGCAGAACTGGCAGTGAAATGCTGTCTGTGACAGCGAGTGCGCGCTTGGGAAGGAGCTTGGTTCTCAGCTCTGTTGTTAATGGGGTTGCAACCTGTGATAAAGTTAAGTACTTGGCATCCAAATGACATCTTCTTTACTGTTTTGACTCATGAGACTAAACAAGGTTTCATTATTTTGTAGTAATAAAAGCATTATGTGTTAAATTATCATATTCTCAGAGAAAGGGAAGAATGGTTGGATTTCTTTAAACATTCACTTGGCTAATCAGTTAGACAATGATTCAGCCAAGAATTTCAAAGTACATTATAAAGCCTTAACTATTAAGTGGTTTTTTTTTTCTTTTCCTCTTTACCTGCTGCTGCTTGTCCTTAAACTTTTCAACTCCTGACCAAGCTTGGATGATACTTGCATGCAACCTACTCAGAAGTTTTCAGTGTATGTCAGTTTTCAGTGTATGCAACAGATCAAATATATTCTTTTCTTTTCAAGTTTGTAACAGAGTGATTTTTTTTTCACCCCAATACAGTCCAAAATATAAATAGTCTTTTTAAAAAAGAAAGAAACAGAACAGCCTTAAGTCATTAAAAATACAGAGGAAATCAGAATAAACCTGCCTTCTTTGTACCCCATACTAGGCAAATGTTAATTCATGTCACTACCAAACCTGACTCCTCTTGCAGGTTGTCAACCTTTCCTTTTCTGGCTGCTCTCATCTTTCTTCCTTTCTTATTATAACTCACAACCTCTTCTGCTTATTAGTTTTCTTTGATGTCTCTGGCTCTATTCCATCTGTGCTAACCCCCCGATATCTTTGAGGAAAGATTACAAGTTATTTGAGGTTTTTAGTTGTTTGTCCTTGTGTTGTTTTTTTTATTTAAGGGCACTGACCTTGGGTAAACAGGTTTACGGTCTTCTCAGTGAATTTTCTGCATGTTAATTGACAAATACAGCTCCACACTCCTTGGCTTTCCACTCATATTTCAGCAGCATCATTCTTTAGGCAGTTATTGAAATACTGAAAATTTTTTTCTAGTTGCAATCAGCTTCCTCTAGAGTGTTCCTTCTTTCTAGCTGAAGGAGTAGCAAGATGACAAACACACCTAGCTGTAAGCATAAAGAAGTCAGAGCCCAGTAAGTCTAAACAGAGCAAGTAGAGTATAGTAAAGTTTTTACTGATTTTTTTTTTACTATTAGAAGTATGTACTGCTGTTAACCAATTATTTGTTTAAAATGAAAGTTCAGGTAAATGGTTTACTTACAATTTTATGCTTTATGAACCATTAAAGAATGAAAGTAAACACAACACCTGCAGCTGTACTTGCTGTAGACCTTTCTCTACAACCCCAGCGCTGCATAAGCCTCGGCATAGAACCTCCGCAGTATCTTTTACTGTCAACATATTTTATACATAAACTCCATCTGCCAGCTAACTAAATACATACTCTCTTTTTTTCTTGCTTTTTAAACAGGCATTAAAGCTGTATTTTCTGGGCATTACCATCGGAATGCTGGAGGGTCCTACAAAGGACTGGAAATGGTGGTTTCATCAGCGATAGGATGTCAGCTGGGAGAAGACGCACACGGGCTTCGAGTGGTTGTCATCACAGATGAAAAGATTGTTCATCGCTACTACAGTTTAAATGAACTGAGCAGCCAAGGCTTAGAGCAAGAGCTGCTAGATATGCTTGCTGAGCAAAATTAGGCTATGTCAAGTAATGTGATTTTTTTCCATATTAGACAAATAGAAGCAGTTTCAGAAAGTTTTCCCAAACCGAAGATACAGATTTCTGATTGCGCACCACGTCCCAGGACAGCCCTCAATTTGTTATCATCCTAAATAACAAAAAAGTTGTTGACGTTTCTCCTTTTGAAAATGAGACCTGTGAGGAATATAGTAGAATAGCAGAACTAATACAGTAATGTATCATTGAAATGAAGCATCCTGAGAATTTTTACTTTGCTCCTAGATAAGACTTTCTTGCTAAAGAGAAATTTTATCAAAGACTGCAAGTTGTAGCTTCTAGAGAACTCTTTAAGTCATGTCTATTTTAATTTTGTGCTGTTCAGTCATTTCTGTTACACTCTGGACAATATAAATGGGACTTTTTTTACTGTATAAAAACAAATCTCAGAAAGTGTAATCAGCAGGCTCCCACTGACTTTTAGCAACCTTTGGATCAGCTCTTGTTACCTAGAGGTTGTATTTTCTCCCATTTCCCACACGTCATTTCCTTCACTCTTAAAAGCCAGGAGGAGAGCAAACATACTCTGTTTTGCAGCTTAGGTTTCTGTTATATCCTTGTTTTATATAATGAAAAGTCTGTAAATGAAGCTAATAGAGATGCCATTGACAGAAACTACACATGGAGAAACTAGTTTCCTTTTGAAATGTAACTACCATTCAATTAGCATATATTCTTGCTCTAGCTTCAGAAGTTGCAATAATTGCATGGGGAGAATATTCTGTACAGAATGCTGTTACCAGAAGTCACTTCATTGATTCCTAGACAAGGGGAGAGCTTTGATTTCAAAATGGAATTCGAGTGCCTTACTGTAATCTTGTACGATATTGAATATTGAAAAACACTAAAAAGTCTATTTTCTTCACTGGACTAAGTCATTAAAAATAAAGAAATTTATCTGCTGCTATCCACCTTTTTTTTGATTTTTTTTTTCAAGTGTATCTGATTTATTTACTGCTAAATACAAAAAGACGTCCTCATGTAATTAACACTTAAGCTATTTTTATTTTTTAAGTATTTAGCTGAACACAGTATAATCTGTGCCACAGTTGTCTAGAAATAAAGATAGAGCAGCTTTAGCACCTGAAGAGGGAAGAACACAAACAATGCCGACTGAAAAAGTAATGCGTTCTTTCTGGCTTTATGTATACTTACATACAACATTGTTCCCTAGAGGATATTACAGGTATTTTAAATATGGTGAAAGAGATGAAATGCTGTTCTTCATTACATTTTAGTCACAACAGTTTAACTAGGAGAGTCCTCTGAGCTTGATTTGTGGGACTCTTGAAAAATCTGAAATTCACTCGCACGAGTGAAAGAGCTGCACCTGCAAGCGGACAGGACCAAATGTGGACTCCTGCCCCCCGACAACAGCCTAAGCAAGGTAATGTTCGATTCAGAAAGAAAGAGAATTACTTTGCTTTTGTTTTTTTCGCTCAGCTGAACATTTTCACAGCCTCATTTTCAAGGGAACATCTGGGACATAAGAGCTGAAATTGAAGGCTGGATTAATTTGAACAGGCAGGTACCCAAGTACAAGTGGCAGTTTCAGTGGAATTTAAGCAACTAGCTATTGAGTTTAAGAAATCTGTGTGCTTAATCCACTATTGGTAAAATTTGGTTTTCCATAGCTGGGAGCTATTTAGTAATCACAGCTAATTAACAATTTCAAGAATGAGATGATGCTAGTTCATGTTTTGCAGTGGGAAGAACAGTCTCTATGACTTAAATCTTCCCAAGTCAGTTCCTTTTGTAAGGCTGAAGCAGCTCAGAGGAGGGACCCGAGATAATCCAGGCATGGAATATTCTCCCTGCTCCAGTCCAACACTGTAAAGCCGAACAGAGGAAAAGTTTAAACAATTTTTAATATGCCTGTTTATTAAAGGACATAATTTTAACTACATATAAGCAGCTTGGGAGACTGAGGCATAACTTTGGGAGAAAGTCTTTCCACAAACATGAGAGTGTTTTGTTGTAGGTTTTTCCAGAGTTACAGTATACTGATATACAAAAGAAACATTAATATAAGTGTAATTTTGATTATTTTTAAATTTTTTTCACTTTTTTCAATTGTCATTGCACCATAACAAATTAAATGGCATTTCATCATTAAAATAGCACTTAAGTATGAAGCTGAAATTCTACTTTAAAAAAATAAGCTATCTTTATATCCCAAATTCTTCCTTTAATGATTTCCAAGAATATCTGGTGATATTCATGTGTAAAAATATTACAAGATTTGCCTTCATTTTGGAGTTTTATAAGACAGTAAAGCTGGGCTGCTGATTTTTATTTTTGTTAAATGCCTTTTTGTCCTGTGTAGGATTTGGGAGCAAACAGCAGTGCCGTGTAGCTGTACACGTTACGGAGGCTTGTGCCTAGATTTCCGTCCTGCCTGTTGTGGCAGACAGGTAATCACGAAGTCATGTACTGCCTGCTACTGTCTCATGAAAGAGGTGGTGAAGTAGAGGAAAACCCAGCTACATGCTTAAAGACTGGATGACAAATTTGATGAACTTCACAGGATGAAGAAAAATATTCTCACACATTTCATATTTGAAATGTGGAAAACATTTATTTTTGTTCTCACATGTTTTCAAAAGGAAGAAAATTCAAATGTCAGAGCAGAGCAAGTTGTGTTCGTGTCATTCTGTAGCCTGGGTGACACGCTGATGAACGTAACGTTAGCTGAAATAAGGGAGCGGCCTCTGTAGTGTTTCAGCTTTTTTGAGCCCATGCCTCACTTCAGTGAACTTAGAATTCCCTGCATCAGCCTGAAATAGGAAGAGGTACCCAGCATTTCATGGTTTGTCATTTTGCCCTTGCTTTAGTTTGAAAAGGCGAAGTTAGCACCCATATTAAAGCTTTTGGCATCCTAAAATGTAAGATAGCAGGAAAATAAGATCTGTGTCCCTTGTAGTGCACATTGTTTCAAAACCTTTCCTGTTTTGAATGACAACTCAGAACTTCCACACAATTTCTCAGTCATATGAAGTGGATGCAGTCAGGTGTAATGCAGGTGAAAACATGCCCTCACTTGTATAATGCAATCATGGGAGGGATGTTTAACCATAATGTGTTGCTGGACATGACTGTATGAAGTGAAGAGTTAAAAACTATTTTAACCAGCATAAATGACAAATTTTATTTGATCACTTTTCTTAGAATAGTTAAATAATTCAGAATTAATACTGATGCCTTAACTAATTTGAAATGGCCGAGGTCCTTGTGGTCACAAGTGCCTCCTCTTGTTTATGTAAAGAAAAATAATTCACATTATGTTAAATTATGAAACAATTCACCCTTGGAAACACTAATTACCATTTAAAAAAGAAAAAAAAAAATCTTTTGATGTTGAGGACAATATTTCTATATCTCCATGAGGGCTGATAATTGTAACTCTCTGACAGCTTATGACTGACTTTAAAGCAAGATGCCACTAAAAATTCAAACTGCTGATTAAATAGAGGTCAGATGAGTCCTCATGCATTTCATGGACTCAAGAGGGTGGGCAGAGAGGGGGGGAAAAAAAAAAAAAAATCAAGTGACCACAATTCATTTTGATTTCCTGCGGGCAGCTAAAAGGCTGAGATAACCCCTGACGACCCTTATCAAATGTGGAAAATTTATACTAGAACAACAGAGCAATTTGTGAAAGTAACCAAAAACTACATAATTAAGTACAATCCGAGGTGGAAACCTATGAACAGGAGGCAAATTAGTAAAAAAAAAAAATCTTTGCGATCAATCTTGGTTTGCTAGTTTCAGTGGGTAAGCAACAACTTATAGAACACATTTCTTCCCAGTCTTTCCAAAAAGGTCACTAAGCCCTGAATACCTGATGTTTGCATCCTGGTTGCCTTTAGTTGATTTGGGTCCAGCAGCTAAACCTGCAAGGTTTAATAGAGGCAGTGTTTTGATACAACTGCAGTATTCAGCTTCTGGAGATTACAGACAGAAAACAAATGTTTGGTGTCTTGCTAAAACTTAAACTCGTATTATTGGGAATGGCCAGTGGCAGAAGTAAAGACTCTGCCACCACCCCTGGTTACAGACCGACCTCCTGTGGTTGTTCTGCTTCATGCCTGCTGGCTTAAATTCTTCCCAACTTGTTTTCCAGGGTCTGCGGTTTTTACAGATACTATCACCGATACTATCACCAAGTAGTGGGGGTTAGGCTGCTATAAGAACAAATAATTAGACACATCTAACATAAGCAAATGTATAAAGCACCTAAAGATTTCGGTGCTTAAAATGCACAGGTCCTCCCTCTGTGCATGTCATTGTCCAAGCCATTGCAGGCTAGCACAGCCTTGTTTCAGCTGATGTTAATGCTGTGAATAAGTGTCTTTCCTAAATGCTCTCATTGAGCCACCTTTGCAACTCCTGTTTGAACACAGCATGATCCTTTAAAGCACAGGGAAACATTTACACATTTCTTTGTCGAAATGCTTGCCTGCCAAGCAAACCATAACATTACCTCTTAGTTCATGATAAACAGTCACCATGTAGGAATGGTTGCTGGGTTGCATTAGAAAATTGTAAGAGGGAATTTCCACTTCAGTAATATTCTACAGTTCCTAGGAACTTCCTTCTGGTCCTATTCTGTGCAGACATATGAGATGTCACATCACTGACAGATAAGGAAATGCAAAGCCAGGTGGTCTGGGCCACCGGTGTGCCAGTCAGTCGCCGGGAACCACCAAACCAACACCCAGCCGAGGGGCAAATTTTCTTTGACAGATATGAGACACCTCTAAAAAACCGAGCTAATACAAGAAACCACTTTATGGCCAGGCATGTAAGGTCCAAGATGTGAATCTGTTGCTAAAGCTCCACTCACCCCGAAGGCAAGCAGCTATGTGGCAGCTTCCACATCCTCCACCTTTAAGTTCATTGCAGTGACAGCACTGAGAGGACAACAGATGCTGTCAGCTTCACTCAACTAACAGCAGACTCAAGACAGGGAGGTCTGAAACAATTGCAAGATTTGTAGGGCTCTTTTGGAAAAGTTTTACAGATACTGTTTCAACAATCAAAATTATTTCCTCTTACTAGGGGAGCAAGGCCTCATGAGTAGTTTGCACCCATTCTTATCCAGTTCTCCCCACTATAAAGGGGTTTTATTGATTAACTGTTACTTGGCCATCTGAAGATTAGGCAGTTCAAAGCTGATAAATGCAGGCATTGGGCATTTGGACACATTTTCTTTGGAAGATGCTCCTGAACAAGTTGGAAAAAGAAAACACGTAATAAAAAAATTAGACTAGAATATTAAAATATCCTCCAGTATAAATGAAAATCAGCTCTGATGCAACAGATACAGAAGGGAGGGGTGGCAAAACGAACCATAAAACTCACAGAACTAAGACAACGGAGACCAATCAAAGCTTTTCAAGCAATACAAAACCATGCCCAGCATGTCTCTTTAAAAGAAAATAAATTTTAAAAAACCCACAACCCACAACTCAGAGAGCCATTACTTTATTTTAATTGACATTTCCATTTGTTTTTCTAGAAGTAATTTCCTCCATTAGCACTTTGTCAAATGCAGGTAGTTTAGTACATTTCTACTAATAAGCAGCTTTTTTCCCCTCTAGGAGACCCATTAAAGCCTCATCCTATTTAAAATTATAGTGTTTTTATGCCACTTTTGGCTAGCTGGCAGTTGAAACATCCATCTTCTAAATATATCCCTATCTTTCTTGAACAATGTTTAGAAAGGTATAGCGTTAAAAAATTTACACTATGGCCTTTTTAAATTAACTGGCAATGGCATTATCTACATATACTCAAATCTTTCTCACCCGTTTCCATACAAAGAAGGCACAGAAATACAGGAAGTTCTCTTCTATTGCTCTACTGAACAAAGATTAGCAGTGCTACATCTGGCAACCTGCCTGTCCAGCACACCAGCAAGGAAACCACTGACTTGTATTTGGACAAACATTAGACCAAGGCAATATTACCAAAGAAAAATATGGTTCTTCCAGCATGATGCAAGCACTGAAACCAGGAGGATGTGAACAAGACTCAGGGCACAAAGACAATGAATCTTGTCTATGTTGCTTCCGTAACTGTAAACTTGCACATGAGTTCAAATCTTAAACATTTTATGTGACTATAATATTTAATTTAACCTCTTCCTCTGATAATGGCTCCCAAAAATAACCAGAGCTTGTATCATCATTCCCAAAATTAACCAGAGCCTGTATTCTCACCTGCTACCCTTTTGCTAAGGCAATAAAATGAACTCATCCTAAAAAAAAAAAAATCACTGTACCAGAAAAGGTAAAATAAACCAAAATAAGACAAAACTTCAGCCTACTACAAGTTATAACCTCTCCAAACAGTGTTGCTGTTCAAGTTGTTTAAATAATTTGTGGTAGGAAAAAAAAAAGTCATGAGAATCAAACTTTTCAAAATAAGGCTCGCATTTCTTTGTATCCCACATTCTTGAGCTATCCTGGGTCTATCAAAGGCACCAGAATGTCCCAGCCTTGAGCTGCTCGCCCAGCTGTACTCATCCCAGAGAAGCCAGCATCCCCTGACGCTGGTGAGGCCCATGGAGTGCTCCTGCAGGCTTTCTGACAAATTCTCTGCTGGCAAGCGGCCTAAGCTGGTCTATGACATTTGTCAATACTCACAGCAACTCAACATCAATAAATGGTTGTTGTTAAAACCAACATAAAACTTGGGTTAATATTACACATTGTATATACTACACAGGTAGATTCCCCAAGTGCCCTGAGGGTCACTGTGTTCAAACTAGGAATGAGTATCTCCCTACAGCTCCCCAGCTCCCATCGTACCCTTTTCAGTGTGCACATACTTCAGGAAAAAGCAGGCTGAGTCAAAGCATTCCCACTGTGACTCAGGAGGTAGCAGCTATGTCCCAATACAAAACTCTACCCATCTTATTTATTTGTCAGAGCAATTTGAGATATAACTGGAGAGAGGTAACTTAGCACAGGAGCTCTGAATTGTCATCTCCTCCCACCCTGGGTCCTTCTGTTTTGACTAAAAAGAATGTTTAGGAATATGTAAAATTGTGTAAGATTAATCACTGCAATTTATTGCATTTTACCACAGTCCCATAGAGAAGGTGAAGTGTTCACTACCAGAAATAAATTTCAGCAGTACCTGGTACTGCTGTCCTGGCATTTCAGCATATTTTGTTCAGGCTGCAGATTCCTATGTTCTTCTTCAAGGTGTTTTGCAATACGGTACCATCAAAAACAGGGGTAAGGAACACGATCTATCCTTCATGAAAAATATTATTTTTAGGAGTATCCAGCCTCAACGTGGTAAGGATGGGAGTTTCAATCACTTCTTCAAGGAAGCAAGGAAAAAGAGAGAAACAAGGGAGAATGCTGTCTGTTGCTGTGACCCAGTTTGAGAGCTGAAATAGCCCAATTATTGTTTAGAGAACAGCACTCCTTTCACTGTGTAGAAATTTAACCCAGACAATAGATATTTAAAATTCAATTGATTTAAAAACCTAAGTGCTCACAATCTTCCCAATCAAAGGATTTTCTTATTCCTTTCATTTAGTACACTGCCACAACAGAATAACTGAGAAGAGCTATTTCATAAAGTGTAATTTTGAGCCCTGTTTCTAACAGAATTTTGTTTGCTGTGGAGAAATACAGCAGGTAGTATTTCAGATATGGGTCCTTCAAAATTAATTCTAAATCATCCAATTTGCATTTTTACAGAAATTAGTCTGCATTAAAATCAGACTTCAAGACAAACTAATAATTTGACAAAAATAGAGGAGAAACATGGACTCATATCGAAGGGAGGGGTCTAAACAGATCAAAAGAGTGGTGGGACTATGTTAAAATTTACCTCACAATAAGCTTTTTAGTGAAAGCACTTTCACAAATTTATTTCTTCCATTGCTTTTCTTATCTGTGCATTAAGCCATGTAGAAGTTTCCTTTTTTTTCTAGAAAAGCAGCTCATAATGTTAGATTATTTCTAAGCCCTCTGTTATCAGTGCAGATATCTAATGTCTCTCCTTATTCTCCTAAGAAATAATGCAATCCTAATTTATTTCTCATTAAACATGCATTGTACCACTAATCAGCTAAAGGTATTTTACTCGAAGCTCCTGAAGTTTATTTTTAAGTCTTCCACATTTTAATTGCTTTGCTTTGCCCTTGGGTTTCTAGAAATTAAACACAAACACAAAACTTCCTGTGGAAGTAAAATGTAATTCATGAAATTTCCGTACTCGTAGACAACATTACAGCAATGCAAATTTACGCAGTTACAGTTGTTGCTTACTAGTTCCACTTGACTCCGTCTTCCTCGCTCCTCTCCACTTTCGTTAAAGCAGCAAGGTAAATAAATCTTCCCCTTGTTGACTTCAACTGTTAGTTGCAACTGCTGCGCTTTGGGACATTCACCTACTGCCCAGCTTTGGAGCGTGCTCCTACCTGCCCCTGTCCCGTGGGAAGAAAGCACAGTAGTCCAGGCCATAAGGGCAACAGAGACGCCCTGGTTAGGGCAATCCGCCTCATCAGGACCTTGAAACACGTTATCTGCTATACAGCATAGATGTGATCTAATTTATTGCAGAGAAGAGCACTAAATTATTCAAGATCTTTTGAACTTTCTTACACATATCCATCGGTAAAAATGTCTTGCTGCTATATTCTCTTTTGCAAACGCAGGAGGGGTATTTGTTATAGAATTCAATTACGCAACCCTCACACCGAGGTATTTGAAGATGAACTATCCCCGAATGAACTTGCTGCTATTCAGAAGTTTCAGCTGTGAGGAACGCTGGCACTGCAGGCTCCGGGATCTGTGATCCAGGAGCATTATTTCAATGTTTCCCACAATGTTAGAAGGCAAAAGCCTTAACTTTGGGACAGTGACTGCAGTCAAGGTCTTAGAAATCTCACAGTTGCAGGAAGATCTGCTGATTAGCATTCCCAGTTTTAATTAAATCTGGTGTAAATACTGCCCTGGGGGACTGAAACATAGTGAAGATATTGTTCTGAAACTAGGACATAGCCTGACAGAGCCTTAGGAGAAAAAATGTGGCTGGCTGTAAACCAGGCAACACAGTCAAGACAGACTCAGAGATGTGACAGAAGTTCAGACACCAGCTCTACAACCCAACCTCAGCTAACCATGGCTGCAGCACCGAGGACAGAGGTTGATCTAGTTTTTTTAAGTTACCAGGCACTATTGCAATTAGTTGGCTGGAGCAATTGATTGTTCAATCCAAGTATTTCTGTGCCGTAAAACTGTCTATTTACAATGGAAGGATCCCCATTTCTCCTAGGGAGATAATCCTTTGCATTGCTGCTGCTGATTTCTCTCATTCTCCACTGGCTGTCTTCACTTTCTGCCTCAAAGATGAGCAAAAATAGAGTTTCAAGCACACATTTGGTGCAAACCTTCATCTCTCAGGTACAGTGTAAATTCTAACTGATCTTCCCACACAGCTCACTGGTGGCTTCTTACCATTTCAACTACCACTACACAAAGGATATTTAATTATTCCTCCCATTAACTCTGAATGAATGACATCTTAAGTAAGGTCTGTTAATGAGACAGATCAAACCGATGCTTGATGGCAGCACCTGAAATTTTTCAGGATAATATTAAAAATGATGCGCCATAGTTCACTCACAGCAGTAGTGTTAGTACATGTTCGTGATGGGCTCCTAACTGATGAATATTACTACTTTCTTAAAAATAATAAACATATTTAAAGGGAATTCTTTGACAAATATAATAACTTTTTAATTTTAATACATCTTTAATTCAATGTATTTTAAGAGGAATAAATCTCTTCTTACCCTTAAATCTCGGTATCTGGACCTGGTATCTAGGACTGTTTCCCAGTGAGGAAAACCACAGTTCTGGAAGAGTCACAGAGCGTACAAATCTGTAATGTAACAACTAGTGATAAGATTTATTTCTTACTTTCAGAACTTACAACCTTATGGGCTGAGAAAAAAGTTTACAATTTGCTTCTAAAGTTCTTTATATACATTTAACAAGCAGAAAATTAATTCATGCAATTTACTTTGATCTCAGGTACAGATCTCTGGTATCTGTTTCTGAGGCGTCTCAATACATTGTTTTATAGCTTTCTTCTCAGCTGTTTATATTTTTCCTCTTTAAAGCAATGCGTTCTTTAACACTTTTTTTGAAAAAAAAACAAAAGCTAATATATAGCACATCCATCAGTACTATTTATTTCTCAGCTGGGGAACTCATGACAACCTTTTCTTCAACATTCATGCTCATCTTTGATTCATTACTTTAATGCTACTAGAAAACTAAATTATGTCCAGTTTTCACTGCAGAGATTTAACAGGGCCTCCAAGTGCTCACAGTATGAGAACCTGAAGCATTACAGAGGGAACAGGATATGCTGAGTTTCCGGAAGGATCTCATGAATTCAGGCACTGATGGCACCAACTCAGATTCACTAAAATTATTTTAAGTTAACACCTATGCCCAGAAATGGTCACGGGAATAGCCCAGCCGGTTCTCCACATTCAGAGGCTTAAAAGAGAAGAAAGAAGAAGAAAGCACAGACTGGTAGGTTGTGCTTTGGGTTTTTTTCACAGCCTGAACTTCCCTTGACTGAACTCCCCCTGAAAACTGGTACCACGACAGCAAGTAATGTAGGACTGAGCAGGCAAGTGCATTGCACCTTTTTATCACCTCAGCCCTGAGCAGCTAATATTTCAGTGATGAGCACAGAACAAGACATGTGACTAATGCATTTTAATGCACTTAGAAGTCTTGATAAAAATAGCCATTTATCAAAGAAAGCTTTTTACTAAAAAAGTCTTATGAGTTTGAATAGTCTTACAGTCTTTGCAAAGTAGAACCAAGTTTCACTCAAATTAAGACTCTAAAAGCCTTCAGAAACATTATTCCAAAAACATTTTGATGTGCTGGAATTGTTAACCACTTTCTAAGTGACATCAAAGGAGGAGGAAATGAAAATCTTAGTAATCCTCTGAAATATCCTAATTTGATTACTTGACCTGGTATCAAACTCTTTGGAAGGGTTGTAGTCAGAAATGTCAGCCTCTCATCATCTCTGCTCCTGGACATTAAATTTCACTAAGCACAGTGTAAAAGTAGCAAAGGTACTGGGAAAATTTAATACCTAACATTTAGCATTGACCAAAACATGCAGAGGTTATTTTATTTCCGTGTCCTACATGTAAATTAGGACATTACTACTCTGAACTAAGGCCAATTAAATGCCGTGTGAGTATTTTATTGAACACATTTCACAATATTTGGACAAATTGCTGAATAACTTATTTGCAGTGTCTTCCATAGAGTAATACTACGTCACTTCAGAATAAGAGTAATACATTCTTCAAATAATAATATTGTGAATTTTGTTTTGTCAACTAATTTATTCAAACATTTTCACCTCGAATGACCGCTTCCTTTATGCCATAGTTATGTCACTAGGTACCACCGTTAGCCAGAATTTTTCAAGATACTTCATTTGGCTGAAAAGCAGCTAAGCTGCTCACTTTTCTTATCAGCAAGAGCCATTCAAGCAGCAAAAAAGATCTATTTCTAAGCTGAAAATAGTGTGTTCAGAGCTAGCAAACTGGTTCCTTTATCTTCGTATATTTCTTTTACAGGTTGCACCTACAGTACTGTTTAGGAATGGCCACCTCAAAACCAAGAACTACAGTAAGACAGCAAGGCTATCTTCTGTGAGCTGCGGAACAGTGACAGAAGCATAATAATTTTATCCTTTATAAAGGAGATACAGAACTGCAGAATGCTCTGGCTTGGAAGGGACCTTTAAAGGTCATCCAGTCCAACCCCCATTCAACGAGCAGGGACATTTTTAACTGCATCAGATTGCTCAGAGCCCCATCAAGCCTGACTTACAGTGTTTCCAGGGATGGGCGCTTCTACCACCAATCTGAGCAACCTGTTCCAGTGTTTCACCACTGTCATTGTAAAAAAAAAATTTCCTTATAATATCATCTAAATATATGCTTTTAAATGCATATATATATACATATATACATGCTTTTATATCCTTTCCTATATATCCTTTCTATCCTTCCTACATATCCTTTATAAATTGACATCGAGACCCTTTGTTTATATGTCTGGTTGGTGAATTAAATTGTTGAACGTTTTTAAAAGCTCTTGTGCTTACTCTAAAGGAATTAATGCAAGAGGAAACTAGTCAACAATTTGAATCCTCTGAAGTTCTGGTGTGTGTTTTATTAGAGGTCACTGAAAACAGAATCACAGAATTCTTGAGGCTGGAAAAGACCTCTGAGATCATAAAGTCCAGCCTAAGACCCAACAGCACCACATTGGCCAGACCACGGCACTGAGTGCCACATCCAGCCTCTCCTTAAACCCCTCCAGGGACAGTGACTCCACCTCTTCCCTGAACAGTGCATCAGCACCCTCTCGGTGAGGAAGGGCTTCCTGAGATCCAACCTGAACCTCCCCTGATGGAGTTTCACGCCATACCCTCTCGTCCTATGACTAGCTGCCTAGGAAAAGAGCCCGACTCCCATCTACATAAGGTTAGATACAAAGTCATATATTTGAAATTTATATTTGATTACAAAAGGTCTTTGAATGCTGAACAAGTTTGGAAGTTTCTAATTAGCTGTCAATGATCTTATAACACATAATATTCAGTAAATGCATAACTAGAACACCCTCTCATCTTTACACATTAATTACACTGTGTTAACAAAGAGAAACTCCCAGTGAGGTACGCCTCAGCCTGCAGAGTTGCACTCGTTATATGCTTTTGACTTCAGTCTCAGCAGCATGTTTTCCACTTTCTGCTGAATGACACTGTTTAAGGAAAATTGCGAGCAAGAAAGGAAAACACTGCTTTGAGATACCAAATACACCACACCTCCTTTGGCAGGCTTACAATAATTCTTCTGAAATCCTACCCTTCAAGAGCACTGCCCGCAGCTCAGGTCAGTTGATAAACCACCTTGATCAACTGGTTGGGTTGTTACGTGTGAGAATGATTCCTGTTCCTGTTCCTGTGCCACACAACGCACAGCACTCTCTGGGCTAAGAGCAACAGAGATTTTTTTCTGTAAAACAATGTACACGGAGGAAGAACGCATGAGAAAAAGTCTTGTTCGTACTTATGTTCAACACATACTTTTTTTTTTTAAACATATCAGTGTCTGCCCTAAGACCTGGAGAGCCTTTTCAACATTGTTGCCATACACCAGAGACATCTCTATCAGTATCAACACTTTGAACAATCTGTGCAGGAAAGTCCCCCTGAAAGACTTCACACTAGGGTATGTGCAGCCAAAGAGCTACAAATTGTAACAATCTTCACTCTTCAATATTTGTCTCAAGAAAAATAGATCTTATCATTCATCTCTAACATATAAAAATTTTCAGTCAACATTTCCTTTCTTTCCATTCCAGGCAGTATAACAGAAGTAAAGAGATCTGGGTGACTGAGTGAGCTATGGAACAAACGCATTTGTTCAAAAGACTAAAACCCACAGTGAAAATGCTGCAATTTTAAAAGCAATAGGAAGTATTAACATTTCTCTGTTGCAGAGTACATCCCAATAATACAGAGGAGTTTTCTTCCTATTTAAGAAAACTTATTCTTCACTAGAATTGTGCAGGTAAGAATTTGTAGCCAGACACAGGTATTTTTGTGCCAATAGTAAATATACCCAAAGCATCCTCGCAACTTCATCTACCTGAAGGCTAAAGAAAGAAAATAAGGCAGCACCTTTGGAGGGTAGCATGTATACATGGTTTCAGAAAGGACAGCAGAACAATTGGGCTGATTCAGTGTCTGTCAGAGTACTTAGCAAACATTCAAACACTTAGTCTTCTACATCAGTTACCCAGTAGCAGATTTCGGGAGGACTAGTGGTAGAAGATGTTTTCCCATCTTAGGAAAAACAAGAGTTGACTAGTATTTTAAAACTTCCATGACACACACTTGATTTTTTTCATTCTGTTTCTGTAAATAACTGACCAGGATTTCAAAATCAGATGAGCACCAGTTGTCCCTACTGGATTCTATGATTCTACCACATTTAAGTGCTTTAGTCAAAGCTGGACTCTTTGGGAAAAAGTCTCAGCAAACAATGATGATAGGCAACATGCAAAATCGAGCTGCTCAACTAGATATCGTAACACATCTGCCAGGCTCAGCCACGCTTGAAAAGCTACTGCAGGCTCAGTGCTCTACTGTAAATACCAGGAGAGCTGCCCAGTGTCAGAATAATGCCTTTTACAATGGTCAATAACTACAATAACCATGTTGTGCTATAGAGCAAAGGAATGGGAATGAAAGTGATTAATTACAGGTTAGTTTGTCTGCTGATTACAGCTTGCTTAAGTCCTGCAGCATAGTACCTGCAATTCTTTAAGACTGGTTATTTCTACATTGCAAGGAGAGAGAGGAAAGTGCATCTGTGTATGAAAGGTGGCATTTCTGTAAGCAAATGCTGTCATACAGACTTAAATGTTTCAAAAATATTTACACCTTTTTGCTTTCAAATGCCTATCTTCAGACATTGTGGTTTTCATTTGAGCAGAGACTGAACTGCAGTATCACCAAGTTCACTGAGAATTACAGGGCAAGAACTCAGGGAAAAGTAATTTTGGCAACCATCTATTAGGATGAACCTAATCACTACCCTGCAGATAGCTTTTCCCTTTGCATATACAAGAAATGTCGGTACATAGTACTATCAGAACTGAATATGGAAAAAAAGAAGTCTAAGGGATGCAAGAGCATGCATTAATCTGGAACTTCACTTCTAATTCAATTTAAAGACTGCTTATGATCACAATTAAACTACAAGATTCCTGGGAATTTTCACTAGTTTGGATTCTGGAAAGATTAGGCTAAAATGATATTGCAAGGCCCTGTTTTAATATTATTTCACTGATTTGAACTATTCTTAATTTTAAATAATTATTATTTCTCTTGGCTTCTTGGAAACTACAATCAAACTGGGTTACTTTCTTTGTCATAACAATTATGTGAAACATAGATTAAGAAGGCCGAATTAACTTGTTTCAGACACACAAAAAAATGTTAGATTCTACCTGCACATGCTAGATCATCATCCAACTAATTGTTTCTAGTGTTCCTCATTGACTGTGAAACCTTTCTTGATAATCAATGAACCCTTTGTTCTTTTGTAAAACATCAACGAAATGTATGTTAATTTAGACTCAGTTCGAGTTTTCACACCAACATTGGTTGCAAATACAGTAAGCAAGAGCCTAATACTATATAGAATCACAGAATAGCTTGGGGTTGGAGAAGACCTTTAAAATGAAGTCCAACCACCGACCCAGCCTGGCCAAGTCAGCCACTAAACCATGTCCCTAAATACAGCATCTACTCATCTTTGAAGCACCTCCAGGGATGGTGACTCAACCACCTCCCCCAGCATCCTGTTCCAGTGCCTGACTTCCTATGCAACACATTAAATCCCGGTATCCTGTGGAGACATAATCACATTAGAGCTCTAAGCACATGTAATACTTCTATTTATTCATGTGTTGGAGAAAAAGAAGTAACTTCAGTGCATTGACATAATTTCATATTTGTATACCAATTAGAAAACTATGTCACAAGGCAACTGGTTATATTCTCCTTCCCAGTGCTATTCATATGGACACAAGTCTCAAGTAAGTGAAAAGTTTGCCAGTCACTTCATTTTGCTGAATTTCATTAGAAACAAACAACAAAAAAACTATCTTGACTTTCAGGTTCCAAGATGCACACTCCTGTCCAAGAAAAATTATGATAATACCTTAATTCCAAACTCACATACTCGGAGACAAGTCTTTCAGTAAGCAAGGGGCTGTAACAGACGTCAACTGCCAAGGGAAGGTGTTATCAAAGCACATCAGCAGCTTGAGCAGAGGTGCCTGGGATTGTGTCTGTCCATAATCTACGAGTAAAGGATAAGAAAGCATTGTTAAAGAGCTACTGCACTGAGAAGATCCTGAAAAGGTTAAATTAACAAATCTTAGAATCACAGAACGGTCAGGGTTGGAAGGGGTCTTAAAGATCATCTAGTTCCAGCCCCCCCACCATGGGCAGGGACACCTCCCACTAGACCAGGTTGCTCCAAGCCCCATCCAACCTGGCCTTGAACACCTCCAGGGAGGGGGCATCCACAGTCTCCCTGGGCAGCCTGTTCTAGTGGCCCACCGCCCCTCTCCTCCTTTCTTGCATGCCCCCTTTAAGTACTGGAAGGTTGCTACAAGGTCTTCTCAGAGCCTTTTCATTAGCTCATAGTCCTAAAAAATAAATAAAAAATATCCCACCAAGAACATCGTTTAATATGTCACGTTGATCACGATTTTGGGGACCTGACTCATTTTTACCTGTTTGGGTTTGGCAATGTAAAGTAATTTGCTTCCAAACACTCAGGCACACTACGTCAAATTTAATAGAAGCAGGAAGGACATTCTCATGCTCGATAATTTTCTAGTTCGATAAACATTTCTCACCTGCTGGATTTGCTGTCAAGACATATCATACATTTACTCTCTTTAGGTACTACTAATTGTATTTCTGGACTTCCTCCCACTTCTTATTTATGAAATCCAGCACAATGGCTAAACATTCCATAGCTTCTTTACTCAAGCCATAACTCCAGAGATGCTTTTAAGATGCTCTTACAGTACCAACAGGTTTCCCTTGGAAGATAAGCATTAACTGAATATTGGTTAAGATTTCTCCTGCCTAATCAAACTTTGTATCCTGAGATCTTTACTGAAAGGAACACATTCCTAGTTAATAATGCAGTTCTATCCATACTCAAAAAAAGCTTCTTTTGCCATGTCAAAATCAGCCTATTTCTAATGCAGTACTTGTGCTATGACTGTATGCTCAGAAGTCAAGGAGCTTGAGGTATTTATTCAAATTAATTATAATTAATACAGTACTATCTCCACAAAAATTAGTTGCAGTGCAAGTGCACAGAGTTAAAAAATACAAAAGCTATAGCACTGACAGCAATACCAACTTGATGTACAATTACTAACACATATAAAATTCCAAAATGTATAGAAAACTTCCTTTTACTGAGCTATAACACAAATATATGATTTCATGGTACTAAATTTCAAAATCCTTAATTTTTTATAATCCCATGAAAGATAAAATATGTGGCCCAATATACTGTATGAGATTGTTACTTTTAAAAGGTTTGAATTTCAGTCTTTCCTATCTTCTCTGTTTTTCTCTGTTTCTTTAATAGTGATCCTAAACCAATGCTTTTTACTACCAGGAAATTAAAGAGAGCAAACAAGAAAGCTTAAGAGTAATCTCAATATATATTCTTCTTGTCTTCCTTCTGCTATCCTCATTAAACTCTTGTAACAATCAGTAAGCTACTTATTATAAGGTAATATATTCCTCAATGCTCTCGCATCTAAATTCCTGCCTCAGGTTGTAAACACAGAGCCGAGGTCCATATATTCGTTAGCACAGTTCAACATTGCTTGCAAGTGCTTGCATGCACTGGTAAAACCAAGGCAGACTCTGCACAGCACTCCAGTGATTTCACTCTGTGTTGGCAAAGACCCATCTTTATCTCTTAACAACTACATTTATTTTCTGGCATTTATTAGTCAAAGTGAATGATGAATATTTCACATAATAAAAGCATTTTTATATATTTTATGTAGAATAAATACATTTCTCCAAGTTAAAAATACTTCTGGGAAACAACTGGGAAAAATGTACTAGAACATCCCATATTTTACAATTTCATTATTTTAGAGTTTGTTTTTTTCCCAGTGACATGTGAAAATTTATTTTGTGGAATTTATGTAGTGATATACGGTGGTAATCAAAAACTGATCTGTCTGGAGAGCACACATGCATACAGACACAGGAAGGCTCTTGGAAGTACTAGCATTGTTTTCAAGAGTCTCAGGAATAAGGTGAATCACACCAAAGATCCTAACACCAGTTTTATTTCTCAGTCAACAAAGAACTAACAACAATGTGTTTCAATCGTCCACTTATAGCAAGCAACACGTCTCTCAGCAAAGAGCCCTTAGCAAGCAAAAGAACCAGCTGTGCCACAGACAGCCTTCTGTTTAGACTAGAAAGAGAGAGACATGAAAGTGATAGGAAAAAAAACATCAGCACCCTTGGGTCCTGCGACCATGGCACACGCAGCACTCTTCTGGTGGCGGGTGAAAGACTGGAGAGTTTAAGATTAATCATAGACAATCCAATACCTTCTCCTGAAGACTTGGGACACAGACTCCTCAGTTATCAACCATTTACACTTACAAATGACTACTAATTACAATATGTATAGTTATTGAAATCACTAAGAGTAACATAGATCCCTTGTCGTTTTGGATCAATGTCCTATTGTAACATCCAACACAATTACATAAAGTTACACAGATAATACAAATAATCATTAGGGGTATGTATTTCCAAAACATACTATTATGATATATACAAACGATAAAAATGATCAAATCAAAGAGACAGCAAATAAACAGGTTCACAACATTAACATGCTCACGTTGTCCTTCTGACACAATGATGAAAATGTTTTGCTCTTAAATTCCTGAAAGATACAAAGAGTACATCCAGTTTGTCTGAACCAGTTAGTTAAAAGCACGGTCCTATCCATTGGGTCAGTGATTTTATGTTCTTTACCACATCGATCTGCGTCAATCCAAGCACAGATACCAAATGTGAAGGCCGTGGTAGGGAGCAAGGTTGGGATTGCCATAAGGGCTTAGCTTTTGTTCCCTCCTCCATTGGCGCTGCGTGGCAGCAGTGATCTAAGCGCCCGTCCCATTTGCTCACTGTTTCGCACCGCGCAACCCCTGCAGGGGGTGAGGTTCTGGCCAACACTAACTTCAAGACCTTGAAGGGTCCTCTTAGAACAACAGGTTGTCACCATATGATTCTTTCAGCTTCTTGCAGAGCTAGACTTAGTACAAAGAGGCCTTTCTCCCACACTGAATACCAGTTTTCTGTACGTTTAAATCTACACGAATAAAACTGAATAGGTCAAGTAAGACTGTAGTGCATGCTACCACACATGCATGGATAGTCCATGAATCACAAAACCACACTCTATGTGCAGTGGATCTGTGGGGTGTATGGGTACCAGCGTTTGGGATACCCTGGCCTCAAAAAGTAGCAGCTTTAAAGTCTCCTCATGCACAGGAATCCAGTCCCAAATCACCCTTTTGCGTGTCAGATCACTTAAAGGGCAAGCTATAATAGAGAAATCTGGAATGTGTTTCCTCCAAAATACCAGCTGACCTAAAGCATGTCACCATTCCTTTTTACTTTCAGGTATTTTTACTTGTTCAAGGGTAGTTAAGGTTTCGGGGGCAATACACACTGCTCCTCCTCTCCACCAAATACCCAGGAACTTCACCTCAGAAGCAGGAAGCTGTATTTTTTCTTTGGGAATTTGACGTCCTAAGTCTTCCAGATAGGTAATTCAGTTTGGGTTTGTCTCACTGTGGTGGCCTCAGGACCATCAATCAATATATCATCAATATATTGATACACTTTAACTCCCTCGGGGGGAATGATCTGGGTGATCACCTGTGCTAAGGCATAGCGCACGTGAGGATATCCCTGAGGGAGGCGTGTAAAGGTAAACTGCAGCCCCTCTCACGGGAAAGTGAAATGATCCCCGTCTGTTTCGTGCAAGGGAACCAGTAAGAACATATCTTTCACATCAATGGGTGCTAAAATGTGATGTGCTTATTCCTGTATGGTCAAAATCAGTTCAGCCATATTAGGCACTGCAGCTGTTAATGGACCGGTATTTGCATTCAAACGCCGGTAATCAATAGTTCATCCCCATTTCCCATTCGGCTTCCGCATGGGCCAGCTGAAGGGGGAATGTGTTGGAACAAATTGCAACTCGCATCAGACAGATCTCGGTTATGGTGTATTTATTACTTTTCCCTCTTATCTCTGCCCTGGATTTCATTACATTTCTAAGTCAACGCCTTTGCCTTGGGCAATGCAAGCCTAGTGCCATTATTACAAGCCAAAGACTTCCGTCTCTTTAAAAGCTCTTATCGCCACAAGCTGCAGGGGACAACTGTCAGGATTAGGTTTAATAATTCACAGTACGCCAGATTCTGATGACCACACGATATCAATGTTAAATCTGATTTCAGCTGCACTAGTGTGCTATCAGCGTACTTTATCTGTCTTCACGATTTCTGCACACAGAAAGCATCTTTTATAAAGCTTGCACTTGGTTGATGCTGACTTTATTTAACACTCCTAGATAATTCTCTTTCAGCAACAGGAATAATGAACAATGTCTGGATTACATATGCATCACAAGTTTACAAGGTTATCTTAGCAAATAATAGACTGGAAGAAGGCTAGTCTATGCATATTTTATGGACCTTTCATTGTATGTTTCTGTATTTCATCCATGTAGGACTTTGGATACCATTTTCTAATACAAAGAACACTGAGTCAAAATGTAGGCAAAAACATAATTTGTGTTATGGCAGGAGCTATTAGATCTGGAGGGAATTCTTTGAGAAAGCATCCTCAAAGAAGCTATTCAAAAATGCAGCATTTGGGAAGGCATCAAACCAGCAATTGTCACAGCAATAAGATTCCATATAAGGCATCAGCCAGAAGACATCCCTTGTCAGTTATAACATTAGTTTATTCACAGTCCTGCTCTTCATTGGCATAATATAATAAATATGCAAATTTAGTAGCTGTTAATGACAGCAGTTATTTCCCACTTTTGCTTTAAAATCCAATGGGAAAGAGTTACTGCTAGATATCTATCTGTTCTTTAGCAGGCACATAAGACCCACCAGAAGATTACAAATATGCTGATTTCCCTGAACTTCTTCTTCTGGTTATGAATTTGTTTCTTAAAAATGAGTACCAGATCAGTGTCATGGGATTCTTAACATAAGCACAGCAACAGCAACAAAAATCAGGATCTACTTCTCTTCGACAGGACTCCCCAAGGAAATATAGCTGATGACTCAGACCCTTTACTACTTGTTTATAGTGTTTGTATGCACGGAGCTGTGGGAAATGATAAAAGCTGGTACCTGGGGGTAAAGGAAGGAGAAAATAGAAAGATGACTGATCAAAGCAAATGTTTCTGCCTGCCTGATTATAAAAGGAACAGAAACAAAACAAAACAAGACAAAAGTTCTGGTTCACTTCCAGCACCACTTACCAAGAGCAAGTGGCTGAGCATTCATCATACAATAAAGCAGTTTGCCCCCAAAGTCATCATGGCTAGGCTTTGCAAATGAAGATATGGGAAGGGCTCTACCCGCACTTGCTACAAACACACTGATGGCTAAAAAGGCCGATGTGGGATAGGCAAGCCCAGCTGCAAAAGGCGCAGCGGGAAGTCTCCTTAGGCACTTTAGGTGCCCTCAAAGTAGGCACTAGACAGTATCACCCTTGCCACATCTGCTCCTAGGTCAAATCCTGTTCACCCCAGCCGCAGCGGGCAAACCTTGTCATCAGATTAACAGATGCAGGTGGTCCCTTTCCACCTCAAAGAAGAAGAACGTCAATGTGAAGTCTACAGGTAATGCACAGATCAGAATGGAATGATTCCTTTCTCTCACAATGAGGCAGAGCTCGCTTAGCTGTTACAGACATACCCTGCCACATTTCAAAGATGGCTTCCAAAAAAATACAGTTAGGGATTAGATGAACAGCAAGGCCAATTCACCCTGAGAATTCATGTAGCAGAGGGGGACTGCACACAGATGCCAAAGAAAAACACAAGGACAGTACAGCGCAGCATAAGATTCTACCACTCAGACCCTAATACAATTGCCGTGAGAAATGAGAGCTCGATGGCACAAATGCAAAACAAAGACTACAGGGATGCTATTGCACAAGTCACCTACCACGATCGGCCATGCATTTTTATTACTATGGGTGTTATGATCAACAACACAACTCCAAAGGAAAGGGCATAGAAATGACAATTAGAGTGTTATTGTCCCTCTTCCACACTGCAGGGTTTCATTATCCCCAGGTGATGGATCTACGCAACAAATTAATTTAGCATACTCACCAGTAAGCACGTACTGAAGTTGCATAAAAGAAATGTATCTTGCAGGAATATTTTCCCAGTACACTCCACCACAAAAATGTTACAGGATGCAAAGTCTGAAAGGTCTACCACAGGCAGTAAGCAGATTGGAAAGCCTAAGACATGAAACACAATCCTCATAGGATAACCAGAGCTACTCAGATTTCTGTATAGCTGGGGAAAAGCCTATTAAAAAGTAATTCCTGTAAGAAACTTTTTTTTTTTAACTGAAAGAAAATTCCTTGAGGGAGATACCTAATTCTTGTTACTTGGTTTTAAAATAAATTTGTAAAGGAACATGAAGTTTCTTGAGCATGATATTTTAAACAAACAAACAACAACAAAAAACCAAAACAGTAAAGCCCAAGTAAGATTAGATGAATGTGAAAAGCATTTAAAGACTATGGAAGTAATTATAAGAATACATCATGAGTCTCCTTGACCCTACACCGTTCCGAGAACAAGAGAAACTGCAAGACACTCTGCCTTGTATTAAACATATCCACATTTTGTTGTTACTAATGGGTGTTTGAAATGGATGAAAACATTTTACAGTATAACTACTACACGGATGAGTAACCAAATCCGATTTGATCTCTTAGTAGATTGCAGTACAAAGCAAGAGAGTCCGTTTTTGGTCATACGGGAAGCTTATGACAAAAGGGAGACTTATTTAATTTCATCTCCAGTGTGCAATCTCCAAAACCACTACTCAGCTGACAACTTGGAATTAATATCTGTAATGAAAAATAGATGCTTCAATAAAATGTTTTATAGCAAACCATAAATCCATTTTCCCTCTTCCTTAAATGTCTTAATACTAATTATGACATAGATGTAGTATTTGTACTCCTTTTGGAGATGTACACTTACAGTTTATATGCAAATATGAAATAAAATATTAGAGAAATCACAAAGCTCACCCTTAATTTGAATGCAGCATGTGTTATAAAAAGCAAGACAGCCAGAAAGGCGAAGGAATATGAGGTAGTAGAGATTTACATTCTACAGTACAGTCAAACAGACAAAAAGGGGATTGAATGTACATTTGGGAAACCTGGATATCTTATTTTCTTCCCTTTTTTCTTTGCATCACATATTCTTCCTTTACTATTTTTGTTTGCCACTTCCAGTTTAATATTTAGTTTACTACTTACTGTTGAAAAACATTATCAATAGCATCACAATTAAATCACATTAGCTATTTCAGAATTGCTTGGAAAATATTTCTAGTGTAAGAAAAGACCAGAGTTGCAAAGCCCTGCAGAAACAGTACCTCTGTCTCTACAGAAGAGACAGAGAAGAGGAATGAGAATAAAATCTCCACTACAACTAACAGCAGCAAGAATGAAAAGTCTCAAAAATGTGCAAACCAAAGGCTAATACCAGACAAACTTGTGAAAGCTCCCAGAGAAACTGAAAAGTGGATTTTCTGTGTATAGAAAGTGTGGAAATAAGAGGTGAAGCAGTGGCTTCTACAGCAGAGTCATCTCAGTATCTCTAATTTAGTGGTACAGAAGGAAAAAGAGAGAGGCAAATTACTCTTTTCATGATCTTTATAGGAAGGGCACAACCTTTATCTTCATGCAGAAGAATAAGGAAGAAAACAAAAGTACAGTCCTGGGTTACTGTGAAGGAGGAGAGAAAACACAGCACTTTAAAACTAGCAGTGATGTACCCAATAACTGCCCATGATAAATATGTGCAAGATCCAACGACCAGTGCTTGAATCCCTGAACTTCCCTAGAGCTAACCTTCCGGAAACACGCATCGATCCACATTTCTTTTTCTATTTAACCTTTACATTCTCTACTTCCACCAAGCTCATTCATTACCCGAGAACTTGGCAAAGATTCCTGGTTCTGCTCAAGAAAGGCGTACACATGCACATTCAGCACAAGCGAGCTCAGAGACTGTTTTTTCGAAGCCCTCACAGCTCTGTGAGAGTCAGGAATGCGAACACCTACACTTCACAAGAGGCATAGCTATAATGATCCAAAACACTCGCAGCCAATGTGTACAAATACATCCCATCAATACTCAATGAGAAAATATGACCTGTGACTGTCTCTGCTCCCTGAATCATAATGGATGAATTATCCTCCCACATCTTAAAGCAAGAGGGACTAATACTGAACTCACTGTATCTTTTCTAAATGCATTATTTAATTTTGTGTGAGAGTTATCTCCTCTCTGACTTCTCTGCATGCTCACCACACTTTTTTCTTAACAAAACAGCCATTGTTATCTTGCTGATGTGCAGCATGTCATTCACTAATTAGCACAGGAAAGGGGGATTCTTAGTTGCTTGTTTGCTTTAGTGTAGTGATTTTTTTAAATTATCACTATTAACAGACACCAGGAACCTGAATCACATGGGATCTTTGTGCTCCACAGCTATTATGCTGCAGATCACCAGAAAATAACAAGCTATGAAAGATGTTCTAGGCCATTTTACTGCAGATACTGCAGAGTTCTGTTCTCTGACATGTTTTGAGAACTAAGTAATTCTTCATAGGCTGAACAGAGATTATTTTTCATTCACTTCACATTCAGAGGAATTCTGTATTCCTTTTTCAAAGATAGAAGCTGTCCAAACCCCTTCACAAAGAAAGGTTGGAGTCAGGCTTCTCCCAGTATTTCTCCTACAGCAATTTACCGACCAAGCACACATTTACCTGTATCTGATGCCTATTTCACTTGCCTCAATAAAGAAACAGGTATATAAAATTGACAACAGGCAGCAAAATAGCTTCCAGGGCTCTATAAAAAATTATGTGCTTACATAGTTATATAATTCCCTATTGCCATATAGCACTTCCCTTGCAGATGGGAAGCTAGAGACTTGGTTTATTTGTAGCCTTTTTCCACTTATAACTTCTAAAAAGTGACAGTGTCATCAGTCCACTGAGTCACAGACACTGTAGATAAAGTAGGCTTTGTATGATAGGTTGTCATTCCTTTAAGAAATTCTGCTTTGTCAACATCTTCCATAATACATTACAATGTGATGTAAACCTTGAATAAAAATACACTATCACAGTTTAAGAATAACTATATGCTCTATTTTTGAGATCTTAATGACAACAGGATTTCGTGGTTAAAATGACGTATTAGAAAATGGTATTCCTAAATTCTTCTTTTCCTGCCAATAACTTCCACTTTATCTATAGCATTGGTGGGCTTATTTTGCAACGCTGATCCGTTTTAGTGCAACTGAAAGAAAAAGACCATGCTTTTCCTGCAGCCCCATCTGTCATACTGGGAAAGTTATTCTTATCTGTTTGTCCACTCTATCAAAAGTTGAGGGCAATTGTATTTTCCAGGTTGATGAAGTGCTATATAATTAACTGAAACCACGTATGATAGTCTGCAAAGCAGATAGATATGATTGGCTGAAGAATTATGAAAGGCTGTTACCTAAACTTGTATAAAAAATGACAAAAGAATTAAATCTTGTCCCACATGACAGATCAAGTACTTTGATGCCTGGAAAATTCAGATATATGGTTGCAAACTTCTTTTTAGATTAATTTGGCATGTGAGTGCTGCTTAAGTAAAGTACCAAGGGAGAAACGGATACACTCAAAGACAGAAGAACATCAACTCTATATCATGGGCTGCATAGAAAGACAAAGGACAAATGTTTCTAGTTTAGTTTTCAACAGCTAAGAGGTTTGAATGGTTTCCAAGCTTTTTGAGGGTTTCCATCAGCAGCACAAATACATATTCAGAAATGAGTAGTGATTATAAGCTTCAAACACTAATTAGGAAGTTAATTCAAGCATCTTGCTATGGACTTTTCTAAAAAGAAGTGAACCTTCTGCAAATGAGCTTACAACTTTAACAGTGAAAGCAGAGGACTCACAGCAACTTAGGTACAAAGGGTAACTCTGCTGCTGTTCCTGAGGTAGTGAAAATGGCAGGTTTCCTCCAGAACTTTTTGCCTCTCCAATTCTACATTAAAAGTCATGGTATTTTTCTTTTATGAGTAACTACACTACTTCCCTCAATGACAAGTGTTGCAGCTGAGCAAGTATTAGCAAAAAAAAAAAAACCCCTTAAATTTTGACACCTCCTCCTCTATTGATTCACGAGTTCTTTCCTCATGTCGCTTGCAAAGGAAGAACAAAAGAAGCAAGGAACCATAAGGGAAATCCTGTAAAGGGCTGAGCAGTGAAGAGCCTCATGGCATTTCCCATCAGACAGAGAGGCATTAAACATCTGGTGCGCTCTTCTGAAGCCAAACAGCTGTCCACCCTGGCCAGCAGCAGCACGCCAGGGACAGGACATGCTGTGCACTGATCAGCCTCAGTTCACCACCTTCCAAAACATGCTTTCCCATATATAGCTCTATATCCCACAGCGGGGTCACCCCAGGGTAATACAAGAGTTAAGGCTAAAAAGCCCTTGTCAAAAAAATAAAAATTGAAAAAGTCAAACTACTGTCCTCCAGGGTAGAAGAGGTGGGCAAAGGAGGTCAGTGTCAGCAGGGCTGTGGCACCCCTGAGGCAGCTGGAGCAGGGCTGAGCCCTCAGCCCCAGCCACAGACAGTTCGAGAAACCACCTGACTGAGAACGCTCGAGGGCTCAGGCACTGCTGGGCAGCACCGGGCACGCTCGTTTGTGAGAAAAACCCTGGCACCCACAGGACAGCACTGGGCCACTCGTGAGTGCAACCTTGGTGCTGCTGAGGTGACACTGGGAAATGTTTGTGCCCCTCCCCACACCCCTGTGACATCTGAGAGGCACTGTGAGGAGAGAGCCTCGCAGCTATCGTTTGTGGAGGTACTTGTGCAGCAGATAGCAGAGTCTCCAGCCTCTTCAGAAGCCACTCCCTACCCCAGCTGGGTTTGCAACCCAGAACCTCCACCCCTGCCATCATTTGTGGTTAGCCACAGCTGGGTGAGAGAATTGCTGTCCCTCACTGCTAAGTGTTGCCAGGTGGAGCAGCTATTCAAACACGGGGGAGAGGGGGGGAATAAAAAACACACGAGTTTTTATTTAGAGAAGGGCACCCTGTGGGAAGAAATTATGGGAAGACCTGAAGATTGATGAATAAGGAAAAGTTTCCAGAGAAGCTGATCAGCAGCCAGCAGTGGTGGCTGTGAGATGAGGTGACCTTTCAGAGGAGAAAATTCCTCTATTGCAAAGAAGCTGGCAGATGCTTTGCACAGAGGAAAGCTTGTTGACAAAGCCTGAAACTTTGATTTTGGCTGGAAAAGAGAGCAGGTGAAGGGCACACGAGCCTCCTTCAGACACCTGAGAGAGGCCTCTGCTGCCTGCAGGGCCGGCGGCTGGGAGGAGCTCACCCATCTG
Organism: Apaloderma vittatum; assembly: GCF_000703405.1. Classification (NCBI taxonomy): domain Eukaryota; kingdom Metazoa; phylum Chordata; class Aves; order Trogoniformes; family Trogonidae; genus Apaloderma; species Apaloderma vittatum. The sequence goes on along the minus strand of NW_009728990.1, from coordinate 116,883 downwards.
TGCGCTGCCGGCTTCACATGAGCCAAATGCCACCTGTGTTGGGGCAAAAGTGCCTCAGAGCTCTCCTGCAACAACTGCCAACCAATACTCTGAAAATACCGTCTCTGTGTTTTCTAACGAGCCACAGGATTGACAGATCTATACTGCTGTTGCTGTGTTCAACTTTCAGCCCTGCTTAATGCCTGTGTCCATGAGGCTGGGGTGGTTGGCAGGTATCCATAAGGAGATGAAATTTAGGAAGATGACATAAAATACGTCAGGGAAACTGGCATTACTGATCACCCCTTATCATAATGGCCTTTCCTCCTGCGCTGCAGAGATAACACACACTCCTGCTGTTCAGAGAGAAGACTACTCACTGTGTCTGTAATACTACTTCGGTAACCGTTTTTGGACTGCAGTCAAAAGACTCTTCTCAGGTACTGATATCCTTGATCCAAAATACCTGCCAAAGAAGATGACAGGAAAAATGTTGCAATCAATAACACTTGCAGTTTCTCAACTTTCTACAGTACTGACCTGCTGCAAACTGAAACACTATGCTTTTTACTTGTTTGACCAGGCAATTTACAAAGTTCATCCTTTAATGCTGACTCATGGACACTGCAGATATGCAGAACGGTAAGATAATTTGCAGATTCAATTCTTGTTCATGAACTTTCAAATTGCCTTTCATAAGTAAAACCAATAATTGATTGGAACAAAACCTAGAGGCACCTGATGTAAAAGGATATGATGTGTCACAGCTGTCTGACATTCCAGATTGATCTGCAGAAAGCCAAGATATGCAAAAAATTAAAACCAAGGAAATAGATATATTTTAATCATGTTTTGCCAGTACCTTATCCCACCAATGTTTTACAACTGGTAAAGTACAATATATGAAATAATATATAGAAGGAATAATACATATAAGGAAGATTATTTTTTTTTCCAGTGAGGGTGGTGAAACACTAGAACAGGTTGCCCAGAGAGGTGGTAGAAGCCCCATCCCTGGAAATGTTCCAGGTCAGGCTGAATGGGGCTCTGAGCAACCTGATCTAGTTTAAATGTCCCTGCAGGGAGGCTGGACAAGATGACCTTTAAAGATTCCTTCCATCCCAAAGCATTCTATGATTCTGTGTGCTGCCTCTCAATATCGTCTTACAAGCACTGTGCACAGATCTAACACCTACAATAAATACGTCAGTGTCGGACTCTCATGGGTGTTTATTTAACTGTGGATATGAAGTTGGTTTGAGACAAATCAGCCAGTCATAAAAATGCAAAATTTTTATCCAGGGTGTAGTGACTATCTCAGGCTATCCACAATGCCACAGGTTTTTTGCTTGTCCAGTCACACCTGTATGTCTAAATCATGCAACATTTCAAAAACTTCATGTTATTTGGGAATTCTCAGAAGAGATTCTAATTCTCAGAATTTGCCCCTTGCAAAGTTGCACTGTCTGCGTGAACCTTGACTGCTTGTTAGCAGCAGTATTCATAGACGGGGTTGTTTCCTAGACAACCCCTCCAGGCTCCCCCCCGAGCTCTTGCTTTTGTGCTCCCTGACTAAGGTGTACATGCTGCCTTTGGTAGATCCTATTTGTGGGAATAGTATTAATTTCCACAGGTGCAATATTGATTAACTTTTATTTTTTCAAACAATACTAATCCCAGTAATTTATAAAGGATGATAGGATTACATGAATTTTAAATTTGCTAAATTATAGCTTAAGCTCCCTAATGTAGAAGTTATTCTATTTTTTTTGCTCACAGCAATTTCTGGTTTACAGAACAGATTGATTGTTCAGTTTTCCTCAATTTTTAATCCAGACCAGCCATAATTATATCATACTCCTTTTGTCCTGAGCGCCTCTGTGTTCTCTTTTGAGTCATTTGACTATGACATTTTCTGAGTTTGTAACTCAAGTTGTAACTCAAATATAAACACCAGAGATATGGCTCCTCCACTACTGCTAGGTCCAGTCCCTTGCAGAAGTTTTCCTAAGAGTACAAAGGCCATCAAATCTATCATCTTGCCTTGCCTTGCCTTAGTCTTGACTTGGTCTACGAGTAGATGATGAAATTTCAGCTCTGGCCAAATTTCACTCTACTCAGAGCAAAATCAAACTGGAAGCGAGGGAGTGATGGGTAGAACCGCACTAACGTGTGGGTCTAGGTGAACCTGGCTCATTAGCTTCTCTCTTACTGCCTGGAAACAGAACCATTACTTCATTAGCCAGATAATCCCATCCTGAAATGGGATGTTTTTAAGGGTTTTAATGTACCTTAAATTAGAAAAATTAAGAATAGTGGGAGACAATTAAGTCCCCCGGTTTTACTGTTTGAATGTAATTCTGGAACATAGGCCCTTTTGTAAATACTGGACTAAATACGCAACAGATTTTCTGTTGGCATGCTGCTTTAATATTTTTTACAATACCCTTTACTGATGCCTTGTTTTCTCATGTGGCTCTTTTTGGGGGAGCATTATACACAATCAATCAGCTTTATATGTTTCAGAATTGCTTCCGATGCCTTCCTTTCACACTAAAGAGCCTCTGTAGTACATTACACCACTTTACAAATGGGAATCTTAGATATGTTCTTTATGTGCACATGTAAATTGCTTTCATTTATTTATTCCGGTGGCCTCTACACTTGAACAGTATGACTGCTGAATAAACAACTTTTCTCCCTGAATTACCTTTTTCCTGTCATGCAGTACAGGGTGTATGTAGCCACTCAAAGTGAGGTGTGCTTAACCTCAGAACATGAGCTGGTTCCCAATACTCCTTGGAAATACCTCTGGAATCCTGTCCACCAAATGCCTGCAGGAGGACAAATACGTATGTATAGATTTCACCAGTTAAAGTCCCAGTATCTCTTTTTTCTCAAAAAGAACAGTGAAAGATGATTGTTTTTACTTCCATCCTTCTGCTAATCAACTATTATGAGATCTGCAAACAAGGGAACATCACTTGAGCAACAAGTGTGGTTCTCCACAGACTTTCCACTTGCCACTTCGAATTAAATGTTTCTGGAATGTTCAAGCTTACTCTCGACTATATTTCAATTTTCATTAGGTCAAAATTATCCATATAAATTTCTCTCCATATCAATTTGCTATTTCCTTGAGAATAGGAGAAGGAGAACTGGCATATAGGTTCATAATGAACTCAGTCTTGAACAGGAGAGGTTTGAACAACCTTATTTATGAACTTTGGGCTATATGTCATCTAATCCATGACTTACCCATTTTGCTCCAAAACAATGCCTCCCCAACAGTCTATGTCCGGTTGTAGTCTATGGCACTATCTCTCCTACTCACTGTCCACCTGTAAGCAGTTTTGCTTTCTTGCACTAGCACAAAAAGATAGCACCATCCTAATATTCGTTTGATACCAGTCTTCTTTTCAAAGGATACAATAATAATCTTTTCTGTTGCCTTACAGAACAGGTATCCCTGAGACAACTTTGCCAACTGCTAGACAGCAAGCGTGCACTGCTTCTTGGACAGGAAGCCAAGACAAATTGTTTTCCAAGCTGTGTAACACAAGTCTGCAATAGAGGAAAACAGGAGTAAGGTAAGCACAAACCAGACACCAAAGACAGAAAAGAAGCAGACAATATCCAGTTCCAAAGTGATCTACTGGCATCTGTGTTTCCCAGACATAGAACAACAAGTTAAAGCACACATGGAAACTTGAAAATAAGTGTTGACTCTGGAAAATCTTTTGACACCAGAATAAAGTTATCAATTGCATGGCTTTATTTTTTTTTCCTTTTCTCTTTAATTGAAAGTCTTTGTAAAGCTCTAACCTACAAGAAAAAGGAAGCGAATAAACAGGAGACAAAGAGAATGTAGAGAGCAAGAGTCACAGCAGCCAAACAGTCACCTTGGGCTGTGCCTTAGACAAAGCTCCGCTGGCTTTTTTTCCCCTGTGTGGTGGCCTCTGGGGCAGGAGCTGTAAGCTCAGCCCACAGAGAGTGTTCCCTGTGTGCTTATCATCAGCATGTGGCAGAAACCTTCTCAATGTACAGTTAATCTGTTGTGGTGCTGATCTTAAAATACTGTGCACTCCATCAGAGCCCCAGCTAACCCACCTTCAATGGGAACATGATCACTGTTTATCCTTTGTTTATAACTAATAGAATATAATAACTTGAACTGTTCAAAAGATTACCATTCTTTATGTCAAACTGAACACGATTTACTTTACTAAAACCTAACACAAGATGTACAGCCACAAAGGAGCAAATTTTTTCTCTGTTCTCCAGAGCAGTGGTGAAACTTTGTAGTTTAGATTTAGCAAAACTGCATCCTCCAGTGCAATGCAAAGAATTCCATAAATGCTAAATGCATTATTATTATCAACCAAAATTTCTCAGTAGGCAATGTTATTGCCAGCTAAGATTTTAATGGTCATATTAAACCATGTTGGAAGAGATGCTTTCTACAGTGTGAAATCCTTTGGCCAAGGAAAATTTTTGTATTTAAGTAAATGCCTCTCACATAGGTGATGCTTTGTGAGAAATACATAATGATAAAGGCAAACAGAGAAAGAGAGAGTCAGTCAAACAATCACTAGAATTGACGAGCCCTAGATTTTTTTTTAATTCCACTGTTTTCTGATAAACACAGGACAGAGACTTGCTTTTTAAGAACACAAGCAGGTATGAAAAATTCCTTCGAAAAAACCTTGCCTCCCATCATCCATTTCCATCTTATTTATAGAAAAGTGTAAAACAGTTCTATCACCCCCAAATACTTTAGCAAAGGCGCATAAGGCACATGAATGATACTACACATACAAACACACAGCCTTAAGGAACTGTTAACTCACTTCTCTGGGAGAAAGAGAAGAATGAAGGAGTCTATAGGATTCATCCCTTCCCTTTCCACATGAGGGAACTGATGGCAGATTTGACTCAGAGGGAAAATGTTCTAGTTATCCTCAGCACTGGAAGTCGAAGAACTGTGACAGGATGTCCCTCAGCCATACTGTTGTAGGGATCAAATTCAGATCTCTTGACTGGTATTGAACTGGACCATGTAGGGCCACTTGATTATATCACTGACTTGTAACCTGCGACAATTCATAGCCTGACTCCCCAAATATAAAAACAATCAATAACATTTATTTCCTTTCATCTGGAGTATGTAATTTATAAACTCCCTGTTCTTACATGTATGATTTTGCATTAGTGGTAGGAATGGCTATTTTGTGTATATGTGTATACATACACACATATGTATACACACGGGCACTCGTGCAAATCATTTCAGTTTTCCAGTTTCAGTGTTTCAGGTATCTTTGATAGGTATAGAAGATAGGTAATCTTCTTATCAGTTGAATATTATACTGACGATGGGTCAGTACTTAATTTGGATGTTATTTGGTAAGTGTGTTTTACCTGATTTGTAATTTTCCTTTCTTTTCTAGTTTATACTTTGTAGATACATACTTAAAATAAACAACATTAATGTTCACCGAGGAATATTTTTGTATATCTGCACTAAGGAGGCATCTAAATCTCACGGATGTAAAAGGAAAGCCTCACAGACTTTACAGCATACCTGACCTTTCACTCAGCTGCTCTCCTCTTCCTACGCATGCATGTACACAGAGTCAAAAGATTTACAAAGCAGGAAAACAAATGGAGTCATACGAGTCGTTCCTACTGGGTTACATACCTGCTTTGACAAGGTACAATCTAACCTCAGACTGAACCTGATTTTCATAGACCATGGGGAACAGTTACGTAACAAGGAACAGCTGAAACACAAATAGACAAAGATTTTACAAATCAAATCCAAACAAAGGTAAATTATTAACTGTTATTTTGAAAAATCACTTTTCACACTAGCTTATCTTGAACTAAATACTACAAAACTACAACCTTAGCATTACCGTTTATGCATTAGTTGTCATCTTGAGCAGGTAACATTTTTAATATTTTATTGATGATCCTTATATCTAAATAATTTAGAAAGAATGAGTCTCGAGGAAAAGCTTCAGCCTTAAGAACATACCTCCACAGTACAGCTTTATACTGCTTTAGAACTGGATCCCTATGTGGTCAGCCCTTGCACAGCCAGAAGATTCTCATGTTTCACACTTCTCTGTGGGACACCACTGTTATTTCTTTTTCTGGATGTTGCAATTAAGGATTTTTCAAACTGTCCCTGATGACATTTATAGTCACATATACCACATAGTTTTTTACCTTTCCGAGTGAAAACTTCTGTATGACAATTGTAGGCTGCTATACATTGAAGACAACCTAAAAAACTAAAAACATAAGACATGCTCCCTCCTCCTCTTTCACCCTTACCTTCCCTTCTTCAGAGGCTTAAAATTCACTCACATTGCAGCTCAGTTACATCTAAATGGAACATTACATCCCTGTTTAGCAATATGTGCAATAAGATGATAATTCATAAAGCAAAATCCAATCCCAACTTAATATGGTGATAATAGCAAACTGATTTTATCCCCTTCATTACAGGGAGATGCTGTATGCCTTTACAGTGTTACATATGATGCAATTTTACAGTTATAGTTGAATACAAATTCAATAGAGAAGGGTAATCAGAAAGGAGAAAGAATGTTACGGTGTCTGCAGTACTGAAGACTGACCTTGGTTATTCATGAGGTTTTTATAAAGCTCTTCCCTGTAGGAGAAATCCAATGGCAGGAGGGATCTGATGCGAAATTCAGAGCCAATAAAGAGCACAGAGAAGTTGAGTAATCATTCTTCTCTATAACAGTGTTGGACATTACACAGCTTGCAGACTTTTTTCCCTGTAATTTGACTCTTACTCACATTATTTCAGTAAATCAAGAGATGACTCACAGAAAATCAGAATCCAGGCAAAACAGAGATACCCTATAACAAGTAATTTGTTTTATACTGGCAGTGTTGGCAAACTTACATGTATACATGCTGACTGCTCTCCGTAGGACTCAGTTAAGCTTTTGACAGCTGGATAATCTCTTTTTACCTTAATCAATTGAACCGTGACATTAGATTTTAAACCAGGCTGTTCTTATGGGAATAATGTTGTACAGCTGACTCAAGAACAATTGTTAAGGCTAAAATTGTAATTAAATATACATGCCTATTGCCCAATTTACTTGTCCTTCTTAAGAACTATTTATCACTTCTTTAAGGAATGTTTCCAGACAGATTACATTAAAACCTCCATTTTTATCTATGCCAGGCATGTTCAAAAACAGCAACAAATGCATTCTAGTTCTGAAAGCAGTATTTGAGTTTCAGTATCAGATTTAAGCCTAAACTTGAAGAAGCATTAAATGAAAAAACAAAAGTTGAGAGAGCTCCGCTATCATCTAGTTGACACTTTGTAACCTCCATAAAGTGACTACAAAGCTGAAGTTGGTTTGGATGTTTTTGCTGTTGTTTGTCTGGTCCTACTCATATGTAACAGTGGCATTTGTGGGCAGTAACCAAAAATGCATAGCAAACAAGAATCCAGAGACACGGTGCAATATACTATATGGCAAAAGGTATGATTACTCTTGTTTCTGCATATATAGCAGATATGTATTAGTAAAACACGATATTAGTATTTATATAAGCTTCATAGCATACAGTAAATGAAAATTCCCCCACACTGCATTGGCCTTGAACTTGGCTGAAGAGTTTACATAAATGCTAAAGCTAGCCTCTCTCATTGTATGTCATGACACAGAAAAAGAGATCTTTGTGAGAGGTAGCAGATGGGGAGTCCTTTGTTTTAAGATGAATGTTTCATGTTCTCTCTCTCAGTCCTCTCATATCTTACATCAAATAAATTTTCTCCGTACTACCCTGTACCTCTTATAGCCCAAGAAATTCATATTAAAGACAAAAGGACTGGACTTCTTGAATGTTATAATTGCCAGAAGTGGATCAGAAGTTCAAAACCAATCTCTCTGGACCTTGTAATGCATGAATTCATTCTAGTTTGTCCTATTTGTTTTTGTTCCTATATTGGCCTTATCACTGTACTATCTCAGTACCTGTCTCAATTGTGTTCTCTTCTTATCCTGTACCCTCAGAAGAAATTATCTGTGCTGCAGCATCATGTCTGGGGAGGAATTTATTTTTATCTTAAAAAAGAGGTGTTTGTGCTTTGAGATTCTACATTTGGATCAGGAACTATAGATATCTGTAATTCCACAGTATAGGACTGGACTCTAAGAATTACAAGTCACTGTTGTTCCCAAAATTACAGGAGGGATCGCTTAGGTTCATAACCTGTGTTTTCAAGTTTGTGTCCCAAGGACTGATCTGATGCCCAGCTTTTAGAATTGACTTCAACATTGCAGGTAACTTGTTCTCATCCCCCTCATAAGATCAGGAATAAATCCCTTACACCACCTGTCATTAAAACACTCTACTATGTTTTTTGTCCACCAAATGCAAGACAACTTCATACATTACCAAATACATTTATATGGGTAGAAACATCTTTCTTTGGAAATTGTTGCAAAAACAATTCGAACCTGAATGCAGTCTGAAGGTTTCACAAAGAGTCCTCCTTCTGTGTGCACCTAGGAGCAGCAGTTAGAGAGCTGCCTCTAGCCCTCTGAACACATTATGATGCCCATTAACACTTTCAACACCACTGTCTTCTCTCTTGGTGTTGCCTGCCCATTACACACAGACTGAAAGTGGGTCAAAGACACGCTGAAGAATCTTCCAAGTCGAATCAATATTTGAGACAAAGAAACAGCATACAGCTGCATAAAGAAGTCATTTGGCTCAGTGAGTTACAGTCAATACGTAAACAAATAAATAATGTGCCAAAGTGTGTATCAGAGTTTCCTACTTCAGTACAAACAGGCCATGAGCAGAGGGTGAGTTTCTAATTAAGAGAGAATTGCTATGGTAACCAAAGGTGGTCACACATAATTGGGTGTGAAACCACATGAGGCTTCATGACAGAGGTGTCTGCATATATTATCCAGCACATTTTCTGTTTCTTAAACAGAATTATATTGTCAGGTCAGACACTATTTTCCCTATTTTATGTGCCTCCTTCTTCCAAAAATGTATCCCTGTGGGCTTCAGTGAAAATTTTAGCTCTTCAGCATCCTTCTTACAGCCAAGGCAGCAGAAGTCTAGATATGACCCCTGCATGAGCTAACAAGAGAGCATGACGTTTACAATGTATTTATACGAAACTCAGGACAGGGGCTCTGTTCTTTAAATGATATCAGAACAGTCTATGTGAAAAGACAAATTTGAAGTGAGGATCCTAAGCCCTAACTTACTCCTGAACATTGCTCAAGAACAGAGGTGTTTGACTACCTGTTCCCTAACCAAGTTGAAGGGGACAGAGAAGCAAGGTAATTCCCTGTGTTGGCAAAGCAGAGCTATCAGGGACCAAGGTAACACTGCTCCTCAAAACGGGGCTGTGCACACTGCCGAGCTCCTTGATACTGGAGTGTCTTAGAGCAGTTACTGTTTAAAGTTGGTACTTTGTTATCACACTTGGTGGGAGACAGAAAAGTTATAATCTTGGAGAATTAATTATTTGTGCAACCAAGACCAGTATGGCAGGAACAGACAGGATACTTAAAACTCACATGACATCAGCACAGTGACACCTGCAGCAGCAAACAACTCCAATTAAGGATACTTACTGAATTTATGAAATCTATTTAGCAAGTTAAGCACCTTCTACTGCAGAATTTTTAGCATTATCTTAAATAATTAGATAATGCATTATCTATGTAATGAATCATATATTATCTGTGTAATGAAACCTAATGAAGATTAAAGGAAAATCTCATTACTTCAAATCGTTCTGGCACAAGAATTCTAAGATTTCTGTAAAAACCCTTTCTTGAACACGTGGCTATGAATGAAAGGTCAGGTCTTTCACTTACAAATCCTCATTTCTCTGTGCCAGCCGCACTTAAAGGGCACGGAGTTACTTCAGTGCACCCAATAGTCTTCCAGTCTGGAGGAATCTTGTGACATTCACAGGGCAGGATGGATTCTTAAATGGGGAGGATAAATAAATCAGCTCCTGCAGACTTTCACTGCTACTGCAACTGAGAGAAGCTTTAAGACTCAATTCTGTTAAGAACATCTGTAGGATCATAAATAGTCCCATTTCAACTTACCTTATGCTGATGGTGGTTCTCCAGGTGCACTGTATTTGACAGTTTCTCTGCATCCAAGGAGTCAATGAACAGGCTATGACTTAACACATTTTTGCCTTCCTGTTGTCTACAAACCAACCTATCTGTTCTGCATCTTTAAACGAGGTAGTGGGCTATCATTAGTATCTCTGCATATCTGAAAGGCTGCTCCTCCACTTGGAAAGGGTGATCTGTATACACGGTAGGGCATTAAGGCAGCCAGGAAAAGTGCATCTGACTGAAAGCAAGTTAAAAGTAAGTGAAAACTCTCAGTCGGCACCGTACCGCCAATCCAGCTGTGTTCCGCTGTTGCAGTATGTCCAGATTTCCCATTAATTACATCTCAGCAGGAGTTCTGCATAAAGCGATCTGTTCAAAGAAACTTTCAGTCATTAAGGGGAAGTAGAATATCAGAGCCTACCTCTGTCACACAGGGACAACCCTGCCCATGCTGATTAAGTACAGCAGTTGACAACACATGTTATCTGTTAATTATTGACACATCCAAAGGGTCCTATGGCTTGACAGAATCTGTAACAGACACTGTCTACTTTGTTGTATTTCATCACAGAACATACAGTGGCAGTTTGAGGCAGAACAATTTTTTATTTTAACATATTACTACATTAAATTCCTCACTTTTTTTTTTGCTGCTTCTTGATGCACCACAATATGTGCTTTCTTTTGTCTTCTTTTTTTCCCTAGTATCCAATTATCCTCTATTTTTTGATACAGTAGAAGTACTCAGAGGTACCACTGTATCTTGTTTGCCAGTTCACACTTTTTTCACTCTTAGAACATATCTACCAGATGGTTTCCAAAAATGCTAATTTTATCTAGTATATTGTTTGAAATTAAAGTATCACTGCAAAATGCCTCTCATTAACTGCTTGAAACTACAGGCACCACTTTGGATATACAGAGAACTGTGTGTTCCACCACTGTATTAAACAAAAGTCTACTGAGAATTTGAACTGATTCAAGATAAATCTAAGTGAATAGCATAATTGTATGCTACAAAATATTAATGTGTATCTAAATCCCACATCGGAAAAGCAGAACCCACAAACTGTTTGGCAGCTTAAATAGCACAGTGAAGAGGCCACACTGATTTTTTATTTAGTCTTACAGTTAAGAAATAGACTTGCTTGTCTACATCAATGGAGACAAGATACGTATTTCTGAGGTGTTATCTGCTTTGACTTGTAGCTGGAAAGTTACTTCACTGTATTAAATGATATTTCATTTCCTACTTCTCTCTAAGCCTACATTCGCACTTTGGAAGGCACCTGGGGATCTCCACTGCTGAAAATTAATTTTCTTGTAACATATAAAATTGGGAACATTAATACTCATAATTTAGTTTCCTACTAGAAATTGAGATGTAGAAACTGTCACTGAACATGACACATGTGCAAATGACTTAATTCATGGATCAATTAGCACTTGAAGAAAATAGGGAACCAAGTGAGGAAAAAGAAAAAAATAAAAATCAGATATTTAAAAATAAGTACTAGCTTTTCTTGCTACATTAGCTTAACCTGTAAATACTTTTCACAGAGTTAAGCTATATAATATGAATGTGCAATCTATTTTACAATAACAAGAATTCCCAAAGAAAGGCCTTGTACTTGACAGCTCTGACAGATGCTAGTTGGAATCTATAAAGAGGCCTATGTCATGCAGAGTTGGTGACTTGGAACTCAGACACTGAGTTAAAACAACCCTTGTTGTACCTCAGCTGTTTCTGAACAACATGTAGCACCAGGAACAAAATTAATTATGAAAATATTCTTAATAGGAAAAGGAACAGTCAGAGCTAAAGCTCTATGTAGGGATGAATCTGCCAGACATACAAATTCTGAAAATCTGCGGGAGGGCAGGTCTTTGTGATCCAACAGAGACTCCAAAAATAGCCCAAGCTCAACACAAGAAGGTGTAAAGAGCAAAAGTGCAAGTATACAGAAAAGTATCTAAAGCTTCACATACAACAAGGAGAAACAGCTGCATGTCTGACATTTGGAACAAAATGCAAAAAGTGCAGAGGTTCACCTATTCTGCAAGAGGCACTGCCTGGACACGGCCGGGGCAGAGCACTGCAGTTTGCTCAGGAGAAAGCTCTACAGGAACGACATCTAATGGCACAATTAATGAATGGCCTAAATAAATGAGCTGCATATGAGTAGGGATACAAGATCACTTGAAAAATAAATATGTAGTTATTTAGAAACAATATATGCAAGGTATCGGATGAGGTCTGTGCACTTGAGCAACTTTAAAATACTACGAAATTTAAAGATGTTGAAAATGGCACGGATAGCCTTAAATTGGAAGTAAAAAATGTATCATCATGCTACTTAGAAACAAAACATAATAAAAGCCTTCTGCTACAATGCAGATCAAAAAAAAGGCCAAAAAAACCAGAAAATAAGCATGACAAGCACATACGCCATAGTCTGCATGATGACTTTGCAGAATAAAATCAAGCATGGCTGACACTATTTCAAAATATCAGTTATCTATTCAATTCTGGGAATACGGGAAGTTCACTTACAATATTTAAAAGGTCATTTTAAAAGACTGACGTCCAGTAGCAAAAATTTCATTTAAAACTTGGTCTTAAAAATTCTTTGCTCTTTCTTCTGACAGATATTTGTACAAAGCTTTCTCCTTTATTTACCACAACCCGGATCTTTGCTTGGATTCACAGAAAAATCAGTAGTCCCTTTAATGATCTTGTTCTTCCTAGGATTTCAAAAGTGGTAATTAAGCAGCAGCATCTCAGCATCTTGACAAGGCAGTGGTATATGGTTAAATACAGCCAGCTGCTGGTTTTGCCCCATGTACATAATGGGTATTGCATGAGGTCTTTCCCTTCCAGCCTTCTCTGGCCCCAGTTCTTCAATGTAGTTGTCTTTCCCCTAACGATCAGATTTTACTCTTCCCACAACAAAGGCTCAGACATTCTGGTAGACCATGAAATAAAGTTGTAGTGGCCAAGAAACATCCATCCAGGACAGGCACCTGTTCTGCAGCGTTCAAAATCTGTGCCTCTAGTACGGTGAGATCTCTGATTCCAATAATAACCTGGGGATATTTGTGGTTTGTAACTCAGGCAGATAGAAATGGAAAAAAAATGTCTTGAAACTATTAATTAAAACTTTGTGAGCACAATTTTGCTTAATATTTTAAACAAATGTGATACAAAAAGCTTATACTCTTTAACTATTAATCACCATTATCAGTACTGGAATTGTTCAAAAAGTCTCATCACATTTGCTTAGAAACAAAACCCTAAGGACTGTCAAGACAAATTAACAATTCTGTCACCTAAGTCCTATAAAAATACCTGCCCAACACAGGTTTTAAAAGATGCAGATAACTTAACTTCACTATGGATTTTACACTAAGTGTCCTTCTGTAAAAAAATGTGTTGGTTTATTTGTCTGAACATGAGCAGTTCAACTAATTAGATCTCTGTGCACTGGTAGTGGCTTGAAAATTTTTAATTGAATTAATCAGCAGACTATTCTGTGAGCACAACAATCTACTAACACTAATTCTTTGTTAAATTACAGCTTTGTTTGGTGGAAATTGATTAATTGCATATCCAATTTAAAATTTTCCTTTTCAACAAAGCATTCAAATCTAGCAGCTTGTTTTCACATGCTATGGAAGCATCCTGTTATGACCTGGATATGAAAGTGTCGGCCTGAATATGCAAAAGTGTCGTATCTCAATAAAGGGAAACCAAACATACATATCTGAATGTTAGAAAGTAGATCACAAAATAATATAAGCATGACAAATCAATCCTTGCAAAAAACCCTCACAATTTCATAGATTTCTTTGATGTCTTTTCCTATAAGACTCTGGCTTGCAGCATGGAATGTAGCTCATTGTACATCAGCAGAAAAAACGGAGGAAAGGTACCTCCTGCTCTGCTCCAGCAATGAATAGCATGCGAAAACTTATCCTCATTACTTTTTCCTAGTGAACACAGCAACCACAAAAGTCACCACTCTTCAAGGGGTTATCAGCTTGTACACGCACTGTAGACCTTCAGACAGACTTTAAAACAGCTTTGGAATTCTTGCTTTCTAAAAAAGGCAACAAAATCAGATGGAGAGTGTAATTTCCAGAGCAAATCAGCATCACAGACATAAACATAGTACAGATCTCATCCTCCTGAACTGTACTGAGACACCTGTTATACTGAAGTTCTACATGTGCTGTTTAATTCCCAGTAGATCCCATGTAACTTCAGTACAGATTTGTTGTAATAGCAACACACAGGACAAAAAACTTGTATGTTATTGTTTTCCTTTTTGTTTGAGTGATCTATCTGTGCTTATAAATTTAAGTGTTCAAGATATCTTTCAAGATGTACTACTTCTCATACAATGAAATAATAGCATTTTAACAAATTAAAGTCTGCTACCTATATATATCGTTCAAGAAACACTGAGAAACATAAATCAGAGAAGCAATCACAAAACAGTTGAAAAGAACAACTAAGGTGTAATCATGCTGTTTCAATCAGGAAAAGATGTTACATTTTATTTTCTTCTTGGTAAAGTAGCATATTTCAACCAGATTACAACAAAATTACCACAGGATATTTGAAAAAAATACAAGAAAGTATTTAGAAAATTATATATATACACATTTGCTTAAAAATTCTATAATGTAAACATTAGCATAACAAGTTAAAATAATATTACAAACAGTTTATTAATACTTATGTGAATACTGTACACACATACGCTTCAGAATTAATAATATCTTTGCTACAGTTGAACAGCAACAACAACAAAAAAGCTCCCCCCTCAAATCCAAAGGGAAATTCAGCTCCTTCAGTTGCCAACAGGTTTGGTCCCACATAAAAGACAGTTATTTATCTCAGTGTTAAGTAAGAAAGAAAGCACGGCCTTTCAGAATTAGATTTTCAACCACATTTACATTTCTATAATCTTTAGCATCTTTAAGGATTAATAGTCCACTCAAAAAAAACAACTACCACAGTTTAACTTCTGTCATGGTGTGGACATTATTTCCAAAATCTTGTTAAAAGAAACTGATTCCCCTTACATAGAAGTGCAATACATTTGTTTCAATGCAACAACAACAACAAAATAATTAAGTCTAGATATTTGCAGCAATTTGTAAATCTGGAAAATCTATTTCTCTCTAAACACTTCAGTGCTGCTTTCTAATATAAATTCATGCCATTATTAACCAAAAATTAAGCCACTATTATTATTAATTAAAAGTATGCTCTGATTATTTTTTAGAAGAAATTTTATATATAATCTAAGTTATCTCTAACTGGATCATAAAGCACAGGTAGTGCAGAATAGGAAATCAATTAAATGTACAGTGGCAGACCACTGTGTAATCAAGTGTTTTCTCTTCCATTCAATATGCAAAATAAAGCAGGTTAATTGATACTTTTAAACATATTCTATATTTTATATATATTTTCATATATTAAGGTGATTCTTTCAATACATAATGCTAAGAAACTACAGAAATTACTAAATAATCACCAAATTAATATTTCACATGATGCAGGGTGCTGACTGAAATATCGTAATCTACAGATATGAAGGAGATAAATTCTTTACTTTCCTGAATTGTTTAACCACTCTTCCAGAAGTGGCTCGAGCTCAAATACAGAAGTTTATTATTCTTTCCTAGAAGAAAATTGTGTTCTCATGTTAAACATGCTTATTTTCATATATACTAGAGTTTCAGTTAGAAAAGCATAGTGCTGTTACCAAGATTTTCAAGGGTGTATAGGAAGAGAATTTGGTGACAAAGTCTTTTTCTTTCTTTATAAACAGCTGTTACACAGGTTAGTCATGGTAATTTCAAGCAGGTAACTGTATGTCTACCCACAGGTATGTACTATCTGTCCTCGGAATTACAAGATATTAGATGAAAAATGTTTTGGGGTGGGAGTCTGACCCTTTGAAACAGCATGAAACCTACAGCAGAGCTGAGATTCCTGTGTGCTTTGAAGCAAAAAGAATGCCATCCATATCTGAAAGTACTATACCCATCTGTTAACAAAATGTCATATTCCTAAATCATTAATATGTCCTGACAGACAGTATCATTAGTTCACCTGGGGTTCACCAAGTCTTATTCCTTATTAGCTTGCTGCTCTGAGTCAGTCAACCCCATTTGTTAGTACGTTCTTATTAATTATTTTGACAGCGACCATGCAGATTTTTATATAACATTACTTTGTAACAAAAAAATGGACAATTTCGAGACAGTGAGCTTCAATATCATTATGCCCCTTCTTTAAATACTGGTATTAATCCAACCACAACGGTTAGTGACTTGCTGTAGATTTTCTAAGACAGTATTATTTTATTACATCAACAATATCTTCTATAAAAAAGACTGGCTTTGGAATTATTAATCTTCCTAAGAGTATGTGACTTCATGGACATATCAATTTAAGCCTTTATAACTATGTCAATATTCTGCCTCATATAAACCTTGGAAATTTATTGTTACGACTGAGAGACTTGATATAATGCAACACACAAGTCGATACAATGCATGCTCTATAATGAATGACAGAATCTCTGACTAAAGAATGAGATTCCGAAAAGCCATAGTCGATATGTAACGAACACTGATAGACAATCACATCTGCAAAAGATGGAAGTTTTCCCTGCCCTGTTTCTTAGGAAATGGTTGAGTTTGCATGTAATCGGAGAAAAGCATTAAAATAAAAGTAGTGCCACTTCATGTACAATTTTGAATAATCACCAAATATTCCAGATGAGCAGCCCTAGAGACCTAATAGATCTAAAGATTAAACAGGAATGAAATGGAAACAATATTACAAATTCCTCTGCACCGCTTCACAGCGGGCCATAGCCTAAGGCTTGCAGGAACAGCTCCAGCCGGTCCCGAGTCCTCTGTCCTGCAATGACAGAGCTGTTCAAAGGAGCCAACAACTGGTTGAACCCATGAACTCACTGTGCACCGGCCACTAAGCACATACAAGGGTTTAAGAGCTCTCAGTCAGTAACAGAGGACATGAGATTTGTACAAAAATTGTAACTACGTACACGGAATTAGGTGACCCAGGATAAACCTAAAAGTAATTCAACTGATAGAATCATCGTTATGCTTACAGGCATTTTAAAAGAATTATATAACTCTTTGGGATTCTTAGTATCAGCTGGTCAACCTTTCCAGCAGTCTTTGCTGATTCTGGTAAATAACCAAAGGAAGTGGGATCTGTGACAGATACATAAAATTCTCTCAAAGACAGGGCATTTCAGAATGTCTTGAGATGCTAAAAATGTGGGCAATTGTATCACCCCGTATCTACCTGCAGACATATAAGTATCTCGTTTGTATCTTCAAAATAACGAGGTGTATAAAGTGGGAAAGGTATCTTGTGAAGAAAGGTTTTAATTTAATTATTTTCTGAGAATTTAGAGAAACCACAGACAAGCTTTTACGCAGATTAGTAACACACCCTTTGTGGTATCTTGATCACAAAGTGGGCATTGTTTGCAGACAGTAATCTTAGGAGCTAATACACAATTCAGCTAAAGCTAATGAAGAACAATTTGTACACAGTAAACAAGTTTAGTATTTTTATGTGTTCTACGTACATTCATTAAAAATTACAAGAAGTAAAATAATCAGGAATGAAATAATTTGAAGAACCAAGTGTAAATAACAAAAAAATTCCTTCTAAACAACTAAAAAACTCAGATAAATTTAGTCTGTGCTAAACGACATTTCTCACCATTTGCAACGTTCTGAATGAGTACTTTGATTTGTGAATTATTTCCTGAAAATGAATGCAGCTTCGTGTGACAGATCCATCACAAAGGTTTCCACACAGTGTTTTCTTTCAGGTTTAGTTGCAATTCAGTGTTAATATATGTGCGCCATATTTCTACTAATCAAGTTTCCACTTTCTGAAAAATGAATTTAGAATTGTTTTAAGTGGGACCATCATTACAGCTAGCCTTTATTCAAGAGACAAACTAAACTATCAGCAGTGTATCAGACTGAAGAGTCTGGGGAATCATTACCCGACAAGCTACTCACATTCTTCTTAACAACATGTTCCACTGCAGCTTACACAAAACATCAACAGTAATTCAGTTTTTTATTAAAACTCAGACTGGCCTTTTGGATTTTCTATTTATCTACCTACTAAGTTTGCACATGAGATCTCTTACTGACTGAAAAATACTATTTTTGTGACACAACTTTATTTGTGGTATTTCATCTACTGAAATTTCTGACCTGAAGAGTGAATTCCACTCCTCTTTGCCCCATTTTGCCATTCAGTGCAATCTATAAGCTACATATTTCAACGGCAGGAGGGGTTCGTAGCCAGGCACTAACCCAGTAATGCTACTCACTGTGTGTAATGAACCCCTACATACCCAAGGATGACACTGAAAATGACTTGACCACTTACCTGACCAAACAATACTTGATAGTCACAAGTTTGCAGAACAGATGCTCCAGTTTGCTAAAACTTTAGTAGAACACTGAAGTAAAAAAATCTGTTAATTAATAATCAGCTTGCTTTCTCTGCAGGGTCGTATTTGATTTCAATATCTACTGACATAAGAATTTAATAAAATGAATGGATAATAAAATTACAAGATACATCAATGTTAAGTAACATTATCAAAAAAAATACTGAAAGACAGTCTTACACAAAGGAAAACCAGAATACAATTGATAGAAAATTTGAATGTACACTGCTTAAATTTAATGAAGAGAAGAAGATAGCTAACATATAATTAACTGCCTACGGCAGTGGAGCTAATGGATACTGAACTGGATTCCAGTTAATCCATGTCAGGACTTCCATCACTTGTAATAATTCTTGTCAATTTTTTTAGTCACTTTTACAGTAGTACCATTACAAATTACTTTCCAATAAGAGGTGATGGCTAACAGGCACTTTCATTACAGGCAATTTTTAATATCACTGTGTGAAGCGCTTTACAAAATCAGAGTTAGAATTCCAAACTGCCCTTCCAATGATGGACTGTTCTGTAACATCAGCAACAAATTAATAACAAAATATAACCGAAGACTTGAAAACACTATTTTGTACCAGGCTAATTTTGTGTCTCCTTGTGGTGTTTTGTAGAAATCAATAATATTGCACCCAGCCTTGCAGCAAGACTGAAATTTCATCAAAAAATTATTACATTCTCTGATTTTAAAGAATTACTTCCCACAAATGAAAGTTATTGAGATTATCTAAATAGAAATGTACAAAAGTTATTTTTTCACCTGTTATGTTTCCCCCTTGTCATCTACATGTCAAGTTTTTTTAGAAACCTTTGTATATGTCAGAGGCTTACAATAAAAAAACTTCAGTCTTTCTATTTACAAAAGGTAATAAATTAGTGAGGTTCTTTTAAGCACATCCTTTTGACATATTAAGTAGTGACAATCATAACTGTTCTAAGAAAATAAAAAGTCTTGACATGATATCCATGTCTCTCTGGAACAGAAAAATGTACACGTAGGAAGAAACATAATACAAACAAGAAATTCATAGTAACAGAACAACAAAGGAGGATCTGTGCAATGCAGCCTTACAAAACAAAGGAAATGCCTATCAGTTTGCTGAGCCCTTGTGAAGAGCCCTCGTATTCTTTTGAGAAAGTGATTACCGCCTTCCAAAGTAGTTAATCAGGATATGACCCTTAGTAATGAACGTCTCTTTCAGGATTTAAGTTGATGCAGCTGTAGTCTCTTCAGGAGCTTAAATTATAAATATAGGCTAGGAAGGAATCACAGAACAACTTAAAGTACGTGGTGCCAGTGTTCACTATTATGAAAAAGGGTCAAAGATCACCACTCTGAGGTTCCAGGCTTCGTGGCTCTCTTTGATGGCTGCGAGAGAGTTTGGGGAAGCGGGTAGTCACTCTAGAGCGATTGCTTTTGCTCACTGGTTCTCCAGAAGGTGGAATATCACTAGGAAGACAAGAAATAAAGACAGAAGTAGCGAGTTTATGTTATATGTAGATTACTCTGTACCTATTCCAAACATGAAAAAAGCAGATGTTATGAGAGCCTGGCACACGACTGCACACATCTTCAACTAGATGTGAAAGTACTGCATTCTTTCTACTGGTATCTCAGGTGTGAATTACAAAATGGGCTCTTTCAAAAATGAGAACTAGTAGAACTTTGAATACTTAATGGAAGATTGCAAACTACAGAATAAAAGCATATCTCTATGAGCTGCAGTTCTGAAATGGTAGAAAAAGCATTCTGAAGTGGTAAAAGTACAAGCAAAATAGACAAGAGCTTGGATGATGCTCTACTTAACAATCCTCTAATTATGGATGGATGTATCATTACACGATGGGGCACACTAGTAATACATCCCTGTTGGGAATTCTTCAGCCTCTTCTGACCCACAACAGGCTATAGTCTTACATGAACGAGTCTTTTGAAAAAGACTCCAAGAAGTACATCAAGTTCAAAAACAAGCAGTAACAGAAAATTCCAGCTTACCTAGGTGATATTCAGAGGCTATAGACTCCTCGGAAAACTACAGTATAAAGGGATATCGTTGTACTTTTGCCATTCTTTTAGAGGACTCCACATGGTTTTTAATTATAGAGCTTACATACAGATCAACAAATAACAATTAATTCTGCATTTTGCAACTCAGGCAATAAAATTATGAAGCATACAATGCTAAGCTTATTGTTCCAAGTTAACCCCCCCTCCAAACTCATTACTTATCTTCAGAGTGTGTTAATAAGCCCGTAAGGGAGGAACCGCTCATCTGCAGTGCCTGTCAGATTCAACCAGTGTATATATATACATATATATTTTTAAACAATCACTGAATTTATGAAGTTCCCTTTTTCCTGCAGGTCAGACAGCCCCAAAAAAGCCACAGGCACACTCAGGCTCCCCTCAAGCATTTTGAGCACCCATATGGGAGAGATCTTCACAAAGCAAAAGCTTTTAAGAAGTCCTGGGACTGAGTGGCAAATCTACCTGCAGGATGAAGAGCCCTTCTGCAAGACACCTGTGTCTCTGGTAGCCATGAGCTTTGTGACTACAAGGCACACATTGGCTGTAGCTCACTAAAATAATAATAAAAAAATCAGTATAGAAAAAGGTGTCCAATTCAGATGATAAACATTAACAGAAAATAAAATTTTTATTAATGGCAGTATATTTTACTAGTCTACATTTCTGAACAGTCTAAAATAATCTCAGTCAAAATAATAACGAATTTTTCTAAATTGAGATTCACCACAGTCCTGTTATAGTATTTAGAAAAAAACTGCATAAAATACCTGTGGTATACATCCTCCTTATTCTTCTTGTCACTCAAATAAAAACTCTAAAAATTAATATAGCATATACTCTTGGTACCCAAGTCCGATGATTTCTTATTTTGAAAAATTCAGCAATGCTATCTAAGTTGCTGTAGAGAATTCTGATCATGTGAATCCAATTTCAGCTATGCTCATTAGTATGGATTTCTTTTAGTAACATGAATATTATTACTCATTTTTATACTATTTATAAAATTGCAGTGATGTAGTGTTGATACTCTAATGCTTGTAAAATAGAGCACAGGACACTGGCTTCAGAGTGTTGTCATTTTCTGTAAAATTTACATTTTCTTCAGAACATGTAAACATAAAAGCATCCATATATCAAACATACAATGGAATAAAATTAAATTTTCTCATCATTGGGCTTTTCTCTATCTAAAATAGGTTAATTTACCAGCATGATGGCCACTGCTATAATACTGTAGCTTTCTCAGGCAGACAGATAGCTACTTTATGGATACATGGTAGTTTACACTGCAGAAGAAAAGCGCGGTGTCATGTTCAATTACTATAATTTGGTGATTGCTTTATTCAAAGTACATTTTAACACACAAGCTCCTCCTGCTGGCATCTCCAGAAAATTACATTAGCGTCAGCCCAAAGGGAAGTCACTCTCCCCTTCTGGAGGAAAAATGTGATTCAAAGAAGTGCAAGAGGTGCAAAATGAATTCCCCTCAAATGAAGATATGAATGAATATCAGTCTGCCCTGATAGGCATGGCTCAGGAAATGAGATCATCTCAGGATAATTAAATGAACACCACTCTCTGTGAATGAAGGACAAAATTTGCAAGTAATTCTGCTTATTTAAATTATGCTACTCCAGAACAAGATATATCTAATAATCAAATTAGAGATAATTTGTTTTAAATGTCTTAACTAATTTTTAAAATGACAATCCAAATTCTAAGACAAATAATTATGTTATGTAGGTTTACAGAAACGAAACTATATCTTAAGAATTAGATCTTCATGCATTTAGCATGAAAAAGGAAACGAGCTGAAATCAACTTCACTGGAAATAGATATTGCACAGGAAAAAAACCCCGTTAGAATATTTTTTAAAGTCATACATTTTAAACTACATATCTTAAGCCTTTTTCCATCCTCCCTTCTCGAAACCTGACGTGAAAACTTGCCATCTCCTTTGGTCTGTTTCAGCTCCAGCTTTTTAGTCTACAATTAAAAGATTGACTTTCAAGTAATACCCATAAAGCTTGACTACTAAATTTGGTAATAAACTGACCAAACCCCCCCAAAGTCCATGATAATGAAGTAGGAGAAAAAGACTCCTCTCCCATCTTCTCTGTCTCCTACTACTAGACATAATAATTTAGTTCTGGTCTTGAGGTCAAATAACACTTACAGAGTCTCTGGCACTAAACAAGACACCTTTTCAAACCCACTGACAGTTCGACAGGTCAGACATTCCATGAACTCTTGAGCAGAGGTATGAAGACCTTAAAATGATTCTGTCAGTACTCCTGGCAAATGCACGTGAAGATGAAACTGAGACACTTGTTCTGAACGTGGTTTTGCCAATTGTTGAGGGGGAAGGAGTAAGCATACCTACGCACAATGTTTGCAAATCCTCCCACTTGTCTCACTCAGCAAAAACAGTCTCTAGGCTAGTTTTCTAGGGTTGAGATAGGGTTCACCTATAGTTGATAGTTTTACTCTGATTAAAACAGATATTTAAAATACATAAACCTAAACCAGGAAGTAACTGCTGTGGAATAACTCTTCCAGAACATCCACCCCCAGTCCTGACATCTGAGTTACACCTGATCAAGTTTTAATATAACACTCTTCTTTTCATTCTATTACAATCTCAGCCACTGAAGTCTTAACAGGGTTTGATTTTCTAGGCTGAGACTGGCAGACAGCCGGATGCTTGCTAGGCATTACCCTGTTCAGCAGTGGAATGTCTAAGTATTAAAGGCTCAGATTCTCTTCTACATTCTCACCTTAGCCCATTCTGAAGAAAAAAACAACCTGCTGAGGCAATCAATTCCTTCTTCCCAGCAGGTCACTGTTTTGCTTTTAAGCATTCCTGATTGATCTGTCCAGCATTTGTTTGGATACGAATTCAGTTTCAT
Source organism: Apaloderma vittatum (assembly GCF_000703405.1). Taxonomy (NCBI): domain Eukaryota; kingdom Metazoa; phylum Chordata; class Aves; order Trogoniformes; family Trogonidae; genus Apaloderma; species Apaloderma vittatum. The sequence continues at coordinate 93,253 of NW_009728990.1, read as the reverse complement.
TGATTTTGTCTTGGTGTCAAGTTCTGCCTGAGAGGCATCTATAGAAAACAGCTTAAAATAACTGGTCTTTTTAATCAGCTTCTAGTTTATTCATTCCTTTCATCTATTGTTCTCCCTGTATCACAATGTAAACTGCGTTTTCTGTGGTTTTCTTTCCATATATATCATGTGGAACTGCAGTATTCTCTTAGCTGATGTCGTGAACACTTATAAAAAGAAATTTATTTCACATCTCATCATGTACGCTTCAGGATAAAATTAGAGGTTTCTCACGAAAATAGTATAACATGTTCACAACCAGAAATACTTTCATACCAGTTAGAGATCAGAAGTAATAAGCACATCTTGGGAGTGTAGGAAAGCTCAGGTACAGGTACTTCATGTGCATACATATCTCTCTCACACATAAATGCATCTCTGGAGACATTCAGGATTCTAGTTTTGCTTGAGTTCTATTAAACATCCTCATGAAGAAAGGCATTTGCAGGCAGATATATTTTGTGACACTTTTTCAGCAGTTTCTTGTGTTATTAATATTTTTGTTTGTCATGATAGCAATCTAATTCCAGTCAAAATCCCAGTATTTTATGTGGTAACCTGGATCCAGCTAGGAAGCTTCCTCACAAAGACAGTATGAAACAATGCCTGTACTGTATTAAGAGATCCTTATTAGACAAATGAGAACTAATTCTGACTTGCCAATATAACAAATCTCAGCACCTTCTTCTGCCAATTAAAATCAGCTGCTAAAACACCTGTTCAGTAGCATTAGTAACTAAAGCTCCAACTCCATCAAAACATTTTATACACTCTAGTAAGTCCTGCTCTGTAGTGATCTGGGTAAAATTCTTGTTTCCAGTTGCTGAAGTGTAAAAATAATTGGAGCCACATTCTTGCTGCAAGTCTCAACTTTGTAGAAATGAAATACAGTTATTAATGAGAAACAGCGATAACCATCTATTAATACAAATGACTGAGTTGGGATGTTTAAATAGTCAAGTATTAGCAGAAGAGATAGAAACGTATGGGTAAGATAATCCCCCTCTAGTACACTTTGACACTGAAAATCCTGAAGACACTATTAGAGCAAAGTTGTCAGGTTAAAAACTGAATAAGCATGTCCTATTGAGATTAAACTTGAATTGATGAAGAAATGAAAAGAATTAATTTTAATATTCTATCCAAGTGTTTGATTAATATACAAGTCCTTCTACTTCCACATACATACTGTTACAGCAGAACACAGTATTTATAATGACGCATTCAAGATCTTCTTGCTGTGAAATAAATATGAACAAATAATCATGCTTCCATTTGTTATAAATTGAATGATCTTAACTTGAACATTCTCATGCTATAAATGAGTTTGCATACCAGTATGAAGACCTTCTTCATAAAAATCATCTGCACTGATATTTGAATTTCTCCGTAAACTATCTCACTGTACAAAATTCTGATGATCAGATCTTTTTTTTCCTTCCGCTAACTTTACTTTGAAGTTGGCATAACAAGGTGGTTATTGTACAGGAACTGTTTAGCATTGATTAGTTATACCCTATAAAATGAAAAATAATTAATTTTGGATTAAATACACTCATTCAGGAAATGCTCAGAATCCTGTAAAAATGACCTTTCATTAGTTTATATCTGAGAAATACTTAGACCTAGAGTCTCATTCCTTGGCTTTCCAATGCATAATGACATCCACACTCGGGAATGGTTACTTTCCATTTATTGTGGTGCCTCAGCTAGGGTAACATAACTCATAAATACGGTACTCCCACAGATGATCCCTTCACAACTAACTGAAAAGCCAGAAAGCACTGAACACACATATAAGGAAAAATTTACCATAATACACTACTGACTTGTAATTGATACAACCGTTTTGTGTATTTCAATGACTAGCTGAAAGGCAGCTAATTTTGGCTACTCCATCCATTTCCATCTAGGAATCACCAACATCCGACGCTGCTGGGGTTTAGCTGAATTTGTGTAAGCAATATAATCTCAGTGATAGATAATTTAACGAACGAATGGTTCAGAACCAGAACATGTTCCAAGGCTGTTTATATACTAACAAAATGTAGGATTTGCATTCAGAAGAATAGTGTTAAACTAATATCTCCACTTATTTTTTCCTGCTAGTACTGTAATTATCATCTTTAAGGAAGGCAGAGACAGATCCAGGATATGTTTTTATTGAAAACATTGAGATAACTTAATACAGGATCAGACAGCAGTAGAGTACTGGGACTAGCCAGGCACATTCTCCTCCATATTCATAAGTTGTTTGCACGCAAAAAATGACATGGAATGGAGACAACTTTAATTACCAAATTAGCTTTTAAACAGCCCATAATCAATACAGTTGGCAAAGGAAGTAACAACATAAAGAATTTACAGAAAGCATTTTCTCAGACACCAGTGTATGAGAAGCCAGTAAAAGGAGTTATGTATTAACCCTCATGAGCTACCTACCTACCTCTGGCTTACACAGAACAAAAAATTCAAGAAGTCAACGACATTTCACGCCGAGTGGTGGGAAAAAGAAAGATTTAACATCTCCTCTAATTTGCCTAATTTTGCCAATGTCACCAGGAAGAAAAACCTGAAAGCTTTAAACATTTCTTCCTACCTGTGCATCCCTATCATTTAGCCAATACTGAGCTCTCTTATGTACCTAGTCAGACTAATTTCAATCAAAAACCTGGTGCACATTCCTGCCTTACTTCACCATGTCTGACTTTTAATCTCTGGCACCACATAATTCAGCTTCACGGGAATGCAGCACATAAAAAGCAAATGGAATTATAAAAAAATAAGTTGTGATCAAAACATGTTGTTTTGATCTTCCAAACGAATGCTTGAGTTTTAATTGCTTCATCAAGTTAAGAGGGATCAGCTGCTCCTCTCAACTATCTTCACTTCTCATGATGATTACAGCATGATATTAACACACACAGCAAGGCAGAAGAGAGCTGACATGACTGTTCTCCGGGACAGATCCAGATTTGAATGAAAGTCATGTTAACAATAATAGCTATAAACCTCAAAAAACTGCTCCTATACTCCACAGAATCATAATTCTTTTCTGGAAGACATGTTAGCAGTAGTAAAAATTAAGAACAGTGCATTACAGGAATCTCTCCTTTTGATTTCTGTTTTTATTTTTTAAATGCTAAGGGTGCCTTAATGCAGTCGAAGCATAAGCTTGATCCTAACAGTGAAACACGACATAGAAACTCAGAAATGTAGGCCTTAATCTCAACCTTTGGGAGCTTTTAGATTGTTCTTAATTTTAGCCTATTATTTTCAGTGTCCCTAAGCTAAAGAAAATTCTCACCGAGTTGGATGGCACGTAGACAACAGTGCACCTGCACCTGGAAACATAATCAGAGAGAAGCTGAGACTTAGCATAGCGGAATTCAACCTGTACTCTCTTAATAAACAAAAGTAATCAAGATGGGAAAATATGTAAATAAAGTACAGAATTGAGTACTGTCAACAGAATAACAAGGGAAATGCTGACTTTGTTCTTGGTAATGAAGACAAGGAATAATGTTTACATTTAATCCAATGCAGAAAGGGAAGCTAATCAAAGAAGGTAGGACATTGCCCAGTAAATGACTGAGGGAGCCAGCCTGGGATGCAACATTCTTGATGGACTAAACAGAAACTAAACAAGCATCAGGCAGGCCAGCAAAAAGACAATCACAGTAATCGGCAACCAAAATCACAGTTTCTGTTTAGTCAGATTTCAACTATTTTCTCTGTAAGAAAGAAAATAGCAAGGATAAATAGAGGCTTATCCTTTTTTTTTTTTTAATTACGATTCCAAATTAGTCTAACGGGAAGCAAAATTTTCTACTGACTCCAGTGGGAGGTAAACGCACAGTACACTGTTGGCCACGAGCTCTCGGAATTTGGGGTCAGTACTCCAGGTACCATTGGATTTAAAATCTTTAATGAGTTCAAAATAAAAATACATAAAATTTGCAATAAGCTTGCTCCTTGCCAGAATATTAGAGTAAAATCAATCTGAGACAACGGTGATCAGCCATGACTTTCATATTGCTGGCAGCCATTCAACTGCAACTCCAGCACTGGAGCTGCATGCCTGACAACCGAGCAGTAGCAGCTTGGGAGCTGCCAAATGTTCTCAGCTACACAGAGAAGCCTGTAAATGGCTGCTGCTACCCTGAGTATCTGCTTCTGTAGCCCAGCTGAGTTTTATTCCATAAGGAAGTTATGGGATCACAGGAAAGACACTTTCAACTTTTACCTATGAACTCCCCAAGAAGGGTCTCCTCTCCTTGTCTCTGAGATTTGTGCTTTCAGTCACATGAAGATTTTGGTGCTAGGAAGAATTGGCAACCTTGATATAGGACATTTTATGGCTCTGAATAAATTTTGAACTAAATAGTAACTGAAAACGTTGCTGAGGTATCACTTCCCCTGGTTTAGAAACAGATCAATGAAGCATCTATATGCAGAGGTCAGAATTGCACAGGAATGTGCACAGTACCAGCAGGCAATTAAGACAATGTGGAACTTTATCTTTGTTAGGGCAGTTCTCCTTTGCAAGCAGGAGGAGAAAAGTGTCAGAAGACACTGTATCCAGCATGTGCCTACAGTTCCTCTTTGCAAGGTTATAGGCCTGAGAAGCAAAGGCCTATGCTGAGGCAATGTGAAGACTATTTATGCCCTACCCATTGTGCACAGGTGATTTGCATTGATCTGACTGCAGTAACAGCTCTGCAGTTGGACATGAAGCATTTTTAATATTATACATACAGCTGCCCTGCACTTAGACAAAGCTGGGCACTGGATTTTGTTGGAGTCTTCAGGATTTAGAGGCATTAGACTCAGCTGTAGCATCAACAGTAAAAATATGACAAAGTATTCAGTCTTTCTGACGATGCAAACCAAATTTGATTTCCCTTTGGTCATACCTAGCTATTCTCAATAGAGAATATTCAGAGCTGTTCAGCATATTTATGATTTACCCAGAAACTGTATTAAGATTAACAAATCTCTTATGAAGAATGAATTTATGCGTTATTAGAGGTTAGAATAAAATTTCAGAAACAGGATTTCAGACTTAGAACAGATGTGGAATAGTAAGAAAGAGGCTCTCTGGACCAATTTGCAGTTGCTAAATTAAGCAATTTTATGCAAACTGTTTACAAGGCACAGATTTCTAACACTTTCTACAGCGAACAGCAATCCCTGCAGACCCACATACTAGCGTTTCTCCTTCTCACGACATATCATGTATTTTACTAAACTCTTAAGTGTGATTGTATTACACTTCTAAAATCTTAATCTAAAAATATACCATCATACTGCTGTTGGTATAATCAAAATCCGGGGGACTGTTTAATTAACATGTGAAGATTTGAAGAAAAATGACTCTGGTCTGTTCCTGGAGCTGGTGGTATCAGCCCTCCCAGTACAAATCCTTCCCATAACTTCTGTCTAAAATTAGGTTATTTTAGTAAGGGGAAACTAAAGAAGACTTTCACTATAAAGCACATCTGTACTAGGAATTCTGCAGCTATTCTGACTACATCATCATAGACAAGAACAGTCTGATGTTAGACTGATGTTATAAATCTGCAAAGTAGTCCAGTCATGTCACCCCTGAGTTAGGGCCACACTGAAACAATAAGTGAACCAAGCACGGAAACAAGCTTATCTGTGCAATTGCTACATGCTGCGGATGAACCAGAACTGTGTGATGAAATGACCTCTATTATTTCTGCAGAGACCTCAACAGTTCAGGTCATCTTGCATTTCTGAACTAACATTTGGCCTAATTAGTACCTACAGAGAATGCATGTGGAGACCTCTGAAGCAGTCTAAAGAATACTCCTAAAAAACTAGCAACAATCACAACTCATTTGTTAACGACAGGAAGTGATAGGGCAGGGAAGAAGGCATGCGAACCATTAATATTTGTTATTAAAGGATGAGTGTCTATAATTACACCAAGTTATTCTAGAATCATTCAGCTAACTGTTCGTGGATTCTGCTATCACCATAGAAGTGCCAAACATATCAAAAATACACCACAAAAATAGCATCTGAAATACAACGGAATTGAATGGACTATGTTTATAGCTGGCAGACTAACAAAACCAAGGAACAAAGCTTCTGTAGGATGTTTTGAATTTCAGAGATGGCCTGTAGCTAATTCATGCTGTTTTCACATGAGAAACTGATGGCTGCTGAAATATTTTTCAATACAAGTTCAAACCAGGAAAAGAAATAATCCACCTCCTTTTGAAAAACTGTGCAGTTAGGCATAAACAAACTTGTTATGGTCTGGATTAAAGCCAAGTACATGCACAAGTACAAAGATACCTCCCTTATAAAGATTATTTGCTTCATGTATTTGAATGGATGCATCCATTTTTCCATTACTGTCAATGTTGCACAGAAAGAAGTAGGAGTAAGTACTGGAAGACTGCAATAAAAGATGTATAAACACATTTCTCTAAACGGGACACAGTTTCATATGCTAAGAGAAAGGAATAAAGCTTACAGACCTATCTCTCAGCAAAGCCTCTTTCACTCCTCAAAATATTTTCCACTGTGGAAAAGTAATTAAACTTAATCTTTGGTTTTATTCCCCGTGAAATAAGAATTACAGAATAGCTTTTCTTGCAATACTCTGATTCTAACAATTACATTCAGAGAAAAATTCTCAAGTCACGTTGTTTCATTAGCAAATTAATATTTTTTTAAAACCTGCCATTTACTTATGTAAAATTTACATATGGGAGTATATTTACACATACACTATTCTTCAAATCAGAATGTGTATTTCCAACACTTCCTCCCTCCCAACAAATGTCTCAAGAACAACTGAACTGAGACATTGACATTTCAGGAGATCTGTAGCAAACACCATAAACTCATGTTTGAGAGCTTAGCTTGCAATATTTCTGTCAATGGATTACATCAATACTTTACACCAAAACTGTTTGCAAATGCCATCCTGTGCCAAAAATGTTTGCAAATGTCACAAAGAACCACGTAATATGAAAAGGGCCCTTTCCTTAATCTAGAGTAAATACTTCTGCACAAAGGCCTGATCTACGGGCTACAGAATACAAACAGCACATGATTGATGCTTCCTGTGTCCCACTGTGACTCTTCTCAGATGGGAATGAAAGCATGCAGGTACCTACAGGAATCATTCCTTGTTTTTCTGCATCAAGTATCTTTAAAAAACACCGTTTTCAATTTCAGAGAGTATCAGAAAGACAATTGGGTGTTAAAACAACAGGTGCTTGGGAACTGAAGAGCGAACACAGGTCTATTGCCCTGACTAAAAAGAGATACAGCTAACCTGATAGGTCTTGTTACTCAGATCCTGGTTCCTAAACTATAAACCCACTAAAAGCCAGGCTCTGCCTGGAGAGTGCTGCCTTTTAACATAAGGGAAGCTGAAAACGGCAAGTCAAAGACTTTCTCATGGACATTTACTCTGAATGTAAGCCACTGTTGCTTGTACCTGAGTTACCTGTTTTTAACTGTTTGTGTTAAAGTTTCATGACTCTATATAGTAGTTTTCTAAGTAGAGATTGGAACTTCTTATGGATCTCCAGACTGAGCTTTGTCCAAGTTATGCCACCTGGGCCACGCTACTGTAGTTTTAAGTGATAAATTTTGCCAAGCAGACTGGTTAAAGTAAGTCAGTAGCCCTGAACACATCAAAGAAACTCATGGGTAGAAATAACCTCACCCTTTGTTAGAGCAGCCTGGCTTTAAGTGCCACAGTTGCATGGTATGCAACTTCCAAATACATTATAAATGCAATACAAACATAACAGGGTGGTTTTTTTCATTTTCATTAATCAGTTTCTACTCATTCTGTGAGCATATGTTTAAATAAATTCCTCTTCAGTTATGCATTTCAAATTATAATTTAAAAATAAAATACATACATCACTAGAAGTGATTTGGTCTATGAGAACTTGTCAATAAAGAAAGTACACAACCCCATCTACTCAAAACCCTCATGCTACACTACCTACCTGAAATCTGCTTTCAGCTGTGTGGAGAATGTAACTTTGAAAACTTCTCTTCCCGGAAATGTTATGGGCTTTCCCTGTATCTGCCATTCCAAAAAAGAGATCAGATTTTGAGGCATTCAAGCTATCACTGTGCACAGTGGAACAATACACCACCAAAAGGGGTCTCCTCTAAGGCATTGTTGAATGGTAACTAAGGGTTATGGATCCCAGAGCTCTCGTATCCATCTGCACTTACACATAGATGGCTCTGACTGACCAGATGGCTTCTTACAAAACAACATGTTTATATGAATATTTTCCAAAACACTTTCTGCTGGTACACTTATTTTCTGTAACAGACCTGCAGATGGTTCCCTTCCCCTACCTGTAAGTTCTCCAAAATCTATCTCCTGAACTAGCTGTTACGCAATCTTCAGCCACATATGCTGGTATTTGACCGTGAATATATAAAGCTAGCAATTTTCTTAAAATAATCTCCATAAAGTGAAACTTAAGAAGCAAGTTTAAGCTAGTTTAAGTGCGGCTGTAGAATAAATATTACAAATTGTTTTGCAGGATTTAGTAGGCCAAACAGTAAGCTTTGAAAGCCACAATTTCATTACAGGGAATTCATGTAGATTTGAACAACTGTTTTAACTTGTATTCTTTGACAGTATTACTACCATGGCAAACAAGGGTAATTAAGATTTGCTAGTTGAAAGCAGGAGAGCACCCACATGTCCAACAGTAGACACCACCATACAGTAGGGACAGCAAAAGCATTTAGGCATCTGCACTTGCTTACAAACCCAACGTCTTAGCACATTCCCAACTATCAACCCTTTGAGTTGCAAACTCCTCTGTGCTCTCCTCCTCTGGAAAAGTCAGCTTCAGCCGAATAACGGGGTAAACTGTTATGGACAGAGAGGATAACTAGGAAATAAAGTGTCCAGATGTGTCTAGTTTCATTTACCAGACAATTCAGAAAAATGCATCGAAAATAAAACCCTTTATCATTGAAAAATGGTATATTATTGGAGTAATTTTTTTAAAAACAATCCTACTCAAGTAATCATGGAGGAAACTGTTTTACATTGTAAAAAAAACCAGACAGTTGCAAAGAGGAGTATTAGACTTAGCTTCCTTTACAAAACATGTATAGTTGTTAATGAACACCAAAAAATCTGAAACTTTAATAATTACTGTTATTTGAAGGGAAGGAAGCAAGGAAATGCCCTGTAAGATCTCCTAGCTTTCGAGCAGAAAAGTGTTCTAAATGCTTACAATAGAAGTTTTTATCAATCCTGTAGAGATGTCCCTGCCTTTCAAATGTAACAAATTTAAATGTCATTATTTTACAACTGTTAGTTATCAGATGCAGACTAGGAAGTTAATGGAAAGCAGTCTTACGTACATTGCTTTGTATTTTACTATTTCCATAGTTATATTTTGCATCTCTTGACTATCATTTTGAATGAGAACTAAAACAGGCATTTGCTTCATCCAAGATTTAAGTAGATCAATATGGAATTCCATCTGGAGACAAACACAACACAAATAGCACATTAACCCACTGCAGCGCCTGCTTTTAGAGCACACCTACACCCAGCTCTCAGTAAGACTTAATTTAACAAAGAGAAACTGGTAAATTATGTTGACAGGCTGACTTCGAGGCCCTGGGCAAGCCTGGCTGAGCTATGCAACAGGCATAGATTGAGCAGTGGACACAACTGTTGACTGACAGAATGCCACAACGAATCAGAGACACAAATATGGTCAGAATCAACCATAATATTCCATCTAGAAGCTTACCTAGGCAAGTGTTTCAGTTTCCTACATTTTTCCATAGAATTTATACCTCAGGCCTAGAGAATGAGCATAGTAGCCAAAATCTGCTAGATTTAACTGTTAGGATGCCCATGCCCCACACATGCACATTTCATAACTTTATGTATCTACTTAGAGTGTACTGATATCAATAAACAGAGACAACACACTTTTAGAACTGTACAAGGAAAACATTTCTTACCGAGGAAATACAGATATGGATTCTAAGGGTTCAGGATAAGTAATGTAAGTATACTGCTGCACAGAAACAAAAATCAGCACATAAATCGCCTTACAAGCTACTCAATGCCTACATGAGCAAAAATTGATTTAAAAGTATGCAGACGATGAAGTTAACAGAAGCTACAAGACATTTGCTTGTGCATCTTACAAGTTTCTAGTGCTTCTCATACCAAGATTCTAGGTGGAGTTGAATCTTTATACCTCATAAGAATCTTTTAAAATACCAGAATCACTTATGTATATATTTTCTCAAGTCTCATTTTCAAAAGAAAGACAAAATACCTTCTATAGTGTGTTCAAGTAAATATTCTGTGCCTACGCTAAACCTCCTTTTTGTTGCTATTTAAGCTACTGTTGTCATTTCAATAAATTAAAGCAAATCCCAAACATTTCTAATGAAACTGTTTCTTTTTTGTGACGTACACAAAAATGCAGTAAAGGAAAATAAATCCCATATGAAAGTACTTCCATGTTTCCTTCTTTTCATTCCTTCCCTGCATCTTCCTTTATCACATCCATCCTCTTCATTCAGGTCAAACTGCCCAAGCTTTGTGAGGAAATCCTACTGAGTGTTTAGTACATTTTTTTCTGCTGTTCTAACAGTGGAAATTATCAGTTTAAGGTATTTTTCCAGGCTGAAAATCTCACCTGAAAGTTCTTACTGGACAAGTTACTCCAGTTAAAAAGAATGACCCTGGTGAATGACTGCCTACTGCTGCAACCTGGACTTTTCTGGTTTTATGCACTGTTGTTAATTTAAACCAGAACCCAGACACTGTGCTGTGCAGGCTAACGTAATTAACAGTTGGGCTCGATGATTTTAAAGGCCTTTTCCAACCAGAATGATTCTACAATTCTACAACACCTTCTTGGTTTCAGTTCTGTTTCTGTATATCATTAATTAAATATATTAACCAACGTTGATAGACAGTAAAAAGAGAGTAAAGTAAGCATATTGGTATAAAACCATAATTGCAAGAAACATACATTAATTCTGTATTTGAATGACAGGTAAAGCTATCATAAGGCCTGACAGGAAAAACTATTCTTTTATTGTTTAGGAAAAACATGCCATATTACAAAGAAAAAAGTTTCAAGATGGCTGTCAACATTGCTGAAAGCAAAAAAAAAGCTAAACTGATTGTCTGATATCTTATTCCATAGGAAAATGCTTTCATACTATCAAGAAATAGGACATTACTTTGAAGTACTGCACACTTAATTATATTAGCATTTAGAGTATTCCACTTTCCATAGCTAAGATGCAAAAATTTGTTCCAGTTTCAAAACTGGCATGAGGAGCTATAAAAAATATTGAGTCTACTCTTTATTAGTTAGGTATGGACAAAACAGAAGCAGGATTTTGTGTGTGTGTGTGTTTATAATTAGAAATCGTTTATGATTTAGCTAGCTGAATACATCTTGGCAAATGCTTGCCAGTTCGGTGAACACACAGTAAATATGCTGACAGGAATGATGTGATTTTGTTGATGGGCAATAGAATAGAAATTGATTCACATTTAGACCCTAAGCTATAGAATTTTGCTGGGGATTTTTTTTATATTCTCTCAGTGCAATGGCCACAGAAGCAAGAACTTTCAAACACAGGGAAGGTAGCGGAGAGTCACTAGTGAACAACTCTTTTCCTACTTCACAACACTTTCCTATCTGTGACTCCTCATTGCTGGATATCAAGAACGGTGCTCAATGCATCAGTCTTCCAATTAACTTACTTTTAATCGAGGTAATTTACAATGTCAACTGTTTTGATTAAATTCTGAAACAGTAAAGATTTTACTTCACTGGTGTCAGTTAACCTGTACTTCTGAGTACTCAGCATTACAAATTGTTGTTGTATTACTACCCCATTGACAGAAATGTGAATTTAAAATAAGAGCTGAGAATTGCAAGACAGAAAAACAGGGATGGCAGAGATTAAACTCATATTTTTGCAAGGGTCTTCTCTGGTTTAATTTGATGTTGCATGCAAAATAAAGAAGAGAATTACAAATGTATTCTCCCTATTTTGCCCAGTCTCAAAACTGCAACTTTATTTACTGGGTATAGAGCTCATTCTTTGCTACCAATTTCAGAAACACCTGCTGCAGTACAGAAATGCCTCAATATATAAAGGATTCACTTTTTAACACAGGAGCGCATGTGACTTGCCTGTTACCAAGGAAACAGGATCACTGCCGTACTGACACAAAACTTTAACTGCCTGTGTGTTCTTCCATGAGAAAAATCTTAACCTCTTCTTGCACTGCTGAAGTTAAGCATGTCAGTGACAAAGTGCACAGTTCGGAAACCCTGTCTCTTACGAAAGACTTGTCGAGTTTATTAGCTAGTAGTACAAGAGCAAGATGAAAAGGAAGAAGTAAAGGCATGTTATAAAGGTGTTAAATGAAAAAAAACATGAGGTAAATCGATGATTTCATATTGTCATGGTAAGCAGTTCGGCATTTTCACTGATTCTTCAAGCCATTTTTAATACTTACAAAAGATAGATGGAAACAGACCTATTAGAAAAACACAGAGCACAGTTAAAAAGCTCGTTTTATACAGCACTGCTTGCTGTAGCCGTGAACATGGCTTTGTTCAACATCATCTCCGTTTGTTTTAGAGTTTTGTGTGTTTACAAAGGAAACCGACACATACCAATTACCTACCAACAGCAACATATAAAGTGCTTTCTGACTGTTACTGTCAATTTATTTGCTTTAAATGTTTGCCCCATTCTTTTAAACCATACAACAGTGAACATTCCTTGAACATTTCCACCCATGCAAAACAAATAACATATCTTCTCCATCGTTTGTTTCAACAATTTTAGACATAAAATATGAGTACTGCTTGTTTTAACAATCTTCTTTTCTCTGGCAGTATTAAATAATCTTATTCTGAGGTAAATGTAAAAGATCGCAAGCCCCCAAGTGCTTCCATTGATGACTGAAGAATATTCAATTCTAGGATAGTATACATTAAATAATTTTTCTCATAAACACTCTAAAGGTCACTTTGAATAAAAAAAGCATGACAAAAATCTACTCGATGGAAATATGCTCATAAATATCTATTTGTGAGGCCTGTTGAACAATTATCTCTGCAGAGCAAGTCTCACCGTCTTTGTTAAGATGGTAATCTGTGTAAGAGTCATACTATTTGAAAATGAAGGTTTTTATTCTTTTTATGGTAAGGCTCAATAATGAGGCAATAAATAAAATACATAAACCCCTTCAGTTTTATGGAGCTGCTTTACAACATACCAGTTTCATCAAGCATCAATCTAAGGCAAACAAATGACAAACACCTTTTCTTTGAGGTGTCTCAGTCTTGGAACAATATAACACTAAGGTGTTTTATTAGGGTGAGTTTAGAATGATGTGTTTCTGTAATATTTCACTATTATCCATCACCTGCAGGAGAAAACATGGTCACCCATGCCGAATATTGAAACACTTCTGGATCAGTACTGCCTTAAAAGACTGAGAAAATGCAAGTAATAGCAAGAAAGTGTGAGCAAGAGCAAGAAAACAAGGAGGCAGGAGTCAAAAGATGTGCACATAAACAGATTATTTTATCTGAATAAAACCTTTTTACATTGGGCACTGCTGGCAAATTTCTCTTAATAAGACTAGCTGCCCAAAAAAGAAATACAGCCTATAGAAATGCTGCTGAGAGGAGTAAAGAACTAAGAGATGCAGTAGAGTTTCTAGTCCTTTCTACTTCAACAACAGAGAAAGATTAAGAACAACAAAAATAGTTCTTAAAATACCAAAATATCCCTTCTGGCTCCAAATTCTCACTTTGCTTCAATTCTGGTCTGAAATGTAAAGGATTGCAACATTTGTACGTATAGCAGATCTCACTGTTAATTTTATATGCCCCCTGTAAATCATTAGGAACTGTGCATTATATTCTTCCTGATTAAATATTGCTGTTTAAGCTCTAGTGAGTAGTTACTTGACTGTCAACTTCTGTAAAACTACTAACAGCAGACTCAATTTGAAGTCAGCAGGTATCTCGTGTGCTGAAGGGCATTTGGAATATATCTGCATCTACAGCAACTGTCTGAAGACTCTGAATGCTGATACTCTTTATTACTGTTTCTACTCTTCCTGATAAATTTTTTTCTTTCTTCATTTTCCTCTAACATTCATAAACCCTCTCAACTACTGCAAGCAGGGACAGAAAAATTTAATACTTTTGTAGAACGCCACATAACACACATCTTCAACGTCGATAAGTGCCAAAATACAAAACAGAAGACAATTTAACATCAGAATACAGAACAAAAAAGAGATGAAAGTATGAATTCCCATATACTTTGACCAAAAAATTTTTGCCCTACTTCTTCACACTTCAGTTAGATCAAAACAAGCATGATGGGTTTTTTTAAGTTTGATGTCAAGCCTCATACCTTATGACAGACTAAAAACAAAACTGTCAGTTACAAAGTGAGGAATGCAGAAACCAAGGATAACAGCGAGACAACTCTATCTTTAAGAACAATACACTCCAAATATTTTAATTCCACCATCAGCAAACATTCTACGGAACAGTACGTTTTCGCAATGGAACTTCCTGCATTACCCGAACATTCCAATTAAATTTTAGATATCCAAGACGCTTTTACTTCAATAATCATCAATGCTTGGCAACACAGTTCTATTGAAAGATAAATATTGTGTAATGTCTCTACATAGTTTTATAAGTAGATCAATCAACATAGCAATAAATTAGTTTCCTTAGCATGCTTCAGGTATTAAAAGGTGCTTTACTAATTAAAATTCACATATTTAAGCAAATACTATTCCCACTTTGTTCATGTAAATTATATTGCTCTTTATCAGAGTGCTTACTTACTGTTATAGAACAGAACTGAGATCTGTTAAAGAGACACTAAAGTCATTCAGTATCAAATTGCTGCTAACACAAACTGCTGCTTCAAAGGATGCAATTAGGTACAATTCTGGCCACTAGCCACAATACTTTGGAATGCATACTCAAAAAAGAGTTAGCATCGACGCGCTGCATCATATTGGTGTTTACAAATTGTTACCAAATGGTGTTGGCAAATTTCCTTGAGCAAATCTCCTTGAATAAACCTCTTTCCTTAGCGGTAATTGCTTTATTTTGTATCACAATGTTTCACATAACACATTATACCCTATTGAAAAAACAGGTTACTTTAAATATGCTGCCTTCTCAATAAAACTTTGCTCTTTCTGCAAAATTAATTGTATCTTTCTCATTCACCTCATTACATTTATCAGAAGAAACAGGGTTGGGATTTTTTGTTTCTTTGGTGGGTTTTTTTACATTAGCAGAACGGGGTAATGGTATTTATTCTGACTTGTGCATCACTGGTAGAAGCCATTACGTGAGGTTGTGATGTTGAATTTTTTCCTGTGCAGTTCCTCATATCTGGCACTTTTTTAATAAGCAAAAACATGAGATCTAAATTCTACTTACACATTTAAAAAAGAGATGAGATTAACTATCAGAAGGCAACTTAATTGTTTAGGACTGAGGAATAAGAGGAAATATGTTTTCCCTTCCTGTTTTTAACATGAGTGGCTAAGAGATTATAAATATTTTTGAAATAGCATTTCACAAAGCAAAATAAAAAGATACCGTAATAAAATGCTGGTGGACAAAAAGCTGGACACGAGTCACCAATGCACGCTCGCAGCCCAGAAGGCCAATCTCATCCTGGGCCTCATCAAAAGAAGCGTGGCCAGCAAGTCAAGGGAGGCGAGCGATTCTGCCCCTCTGCTCTGCTCTGGTGAGACCTCACCTAGGGTACTGGCTTCACCTGTGGAGCCCACAAAACAGGAAGGATAAGGACTTGGAGCAAGTCCAGAAGAAACCACAAAAATGATCAAAGGGTTGGAGCACCTATGAGGACAGGCTGAGAGACTTGGGGCTGTTCAGCCCAGAGAAGAGAAGGCTCCGGGGAAACCTTAGAGCAACCTTCCAGCACCTGAAGGGGCTCCAGGAGAGCTGGGGAGGGACTGTCCACAAGGGCATGTAGCGACAGGACGAGAGGCAGTGGTTTTAAACTAGAGCGGGGTAGAGTTAGACTAGATATTAAAAGAAGTTCTTTACAAGCAGGGTGGTGAAACACTGGAACAGGTTGCCCAGAGAGATGGTAGAAGCTCCAACTCTGGAGACATTCAAGGTCAGGCTTGATGGGGCTCTGAGCACCCTGATGCAGTTAACGACGTCCCTGCTCACTGCAGGTGGGTTGGACTGGATGATCTTTAATGGTCCCTTCCAGCCCAACACATTCTATGATTCATTCTATGATTCCATGAAAATATTTCTGTGACAGCAGTGCATTAAGATGAATAAGAACACCTGAAAAACAGTATTGTTGCTTTTACATTAGTGCTGTATTCTCTCACAGTTATAATCTCACAGTATGGTCACTGTTGAATTGAATTAATCATAAATTCATTGAATTAATGACAGATTTTTTAAAAATATGTGAAATTCTAAAAATTGAAATTAAATAAAAATCAGAAGGAAAATCATTTTGGTTACAGTATGTAAATAATGCATCACAGTTCAAGTAACAAACTGCTACTATGAATATGTTTTCCATCAATTAAGGCCAAAGCTTCAAATTAATATTTGTAACTAGAGTATCCACAATACTTCATAATCTAATAGCTTCTGGTTGAAACTGTGGTCCACTTTTGTCATATTTTATAATTAGTTGTGTTGCTATCTTTATGACCACTTCTACTATTGAGGTAATAGTAATTACTACAGCAACTCAATGTAAACCCGAAACCATAATCATAATTTATTAAAATGTCTTATACTCCACAGAGCTTGAAATTGAGTTTCTTTCATAAGCAAACTGGATGAGGGGAAAACATTAGCCAACCTCAACTTACAGATGTTCTTCTGCATTACTGCCTGTCTGTGTGGAGCTCAGGATGACCAATTACAACAAGCCAATGAGAAGATGCAACCTTAAATAGCACACTCAACGGAATTTATTTCCCTGCTCTACATTTAAAGCAGCAAGTTATGAAATTAAGTTGACAAGAAATTATCAAGTCACTACTTCACACAGCTATACTTAACCATCTTGAAATAAATATAATTGGACAGGAATAGTAAAAATTATTTGAGTTGAAAATTCAACTGCAAACATATTTTTTATTTGCCCCCCTCTTCTTTAAAAGACAAAGTTAAGTACAACATGAAGGACAACTTCTTTAAAATGACAACAAGAAGCCATGTATGGGCCCCTCAAATGGAAGCACTTGAAACTAATGTTTACAGCCCTTAGTCAAACTCTACCAAACCGGTTCTTACGAAGAAAAGGGTAAGTCTCTTGAGATGTTTGTCCCTACAAACATCGTTTCGCTATTTATAACATCATCATCAAGATGTCTCATCAAATTGCTTTTTGCTTTTTCAAACGCAGAAATAAATGAAAAAACATGAATGCTACAAAATACATCTTGGCATTCTTCCATTTGTCTATTACACTTTCTAATAAATATAGCTTTCCAGAAATAAAGTTTCAACTTGAAACTCTGCAATTCTGCACAGGACCACACAAATAGTACAGCTAATTATGCACGCTTCTGCCAAAACATATTATAAATTGGTGTCGATTCTGCAAATTGATCCATCCATGAATTCACAGGCACGGATGCACAATCCCATGCAGAGGTTTGTGGACAGCAAATTCAATTTGATGACTTACTAGGAATGTGTGTTCAATGTATACATAACCCGTGCAGGTGTACTACTGAGAAACTACTACACTGAACAATTGTTAGTGAGATAAATATGTTAACACCACTTTCAAAACCAAAGCGTCATTAGTATTATTTCTTAAATAGTTCTCAATACCACTTAAAACTACTGTAAAGAATAATTTTTACAGCAAAAAGGAAATATTTTTACCAGATGATATCCCCTGTATGATCAAATATCAAAGGGTTTGTTCTGAGATTCTTAACAGATGACTGTGTTAAACTATTTCTGGATATATTCAACAATAACATTAATGAAATCAGAGCATGCATCAGCAGACTGCAAAACTAAGCTAGAATGAGATCAACAGCTAACTTTTTAATTTAGTTAGCAAGTACCTTAATATTTCTCCATCCTCATCCCCAAAATAAATAAATTAAAAAAAAAATACAAACTCTCCACAAACAAAAGTAAAACAAAACTGGAAAAGACCAAATTAAAGAAACTGAAAACACCTGCTGTTTGAAGAGCTTGAGGTCACTTAGATATTTTTGAAAGCTTTGCACAGTCATTTTTGTTCTAAGTCACCACTTAAATAAACAAAAATTACTATACATGTCATATATTCCTTTAAGTATAACAAAAGCACTTATAATTTGAAAAGGAGCCTTCCACCCCCAAAAAACACTGTTTTAAAGATTGTAGAGATGTTGGTGTTATATTTTAAATGGTGATGAAAAAAGCCCAATATTTCCTTGACTACTTGACAAATACTTACACAAAAAAGGGCATCAGCTGAATAAGAGTCTCTTTTTTGGGATTGGCTGTGAATTCTGGCACAGTTTGAATAATTTTGTTCATTACGTTCCTTAGGTAATTTTGAAGCTGCTTGCGTCGCTCTTCTACAAACTTTGCATCCTAAAAATAGAAAGGGAAAAAATTAAATAGTGCAAAGAATACACTTTTTAATTCTATAATGTGACTAAACAGTCCTAATAAGCATAACATTCATCTTTTGCTGATTTATGTTTCATATGTATATAAAAATATGTTGCCAATATGTAAAAAATTCTTGACTCTGTCTTTCCTAGAGATACAGGAAAATCATGTAACCCAATAAAAACCCATTTCACAAAAATATCCACTGACAGGATGCCAAATTCTCTCCTTGGCAGAATATCTCTTCTATGGATCAGAGTCCTCTTCTGAACCGTGGGTCTCCATAAAATACTACAATCTTTGAAAGGCAGTGCAGCATAGAGGCAGCGGCAAAAGAATTTATGCAGTTCTTCTTGAAATCCAGAGTTAGTGGTCTTTGCAGGAGGAAATGCTGAGTTATTCCCACAATTTCTTCATAATTGATACTTTTAGACATTGGGTACATGAACTCCAGAATGGATTAATACGTCTCCAGTTTGCTTATTATTATGTTAATAAATTATTGTTTTGTGATGGGGTTTGCAAGTAGTAGACCATTGTTTTAAAGATTATATCATAACTCTCATAAACATGATTTACTGAAGTTCTTACAGTCTTTCAGATCTCAGGACTTTGTACTATATTGGTCCCAATAAATAAAATTCTAAAAACTCCACGTTCTGCTGAGGGATTTACAAAGTCAAAGTCTAGCGACCAGCGTAACGCCATGCATCCTGTAACCTACATCTGGCTTAAAACGTTTTTCTGTGAAGGATCGCAATTACAGTGAACCATAATATAAAGTCTACACATTTCACACTAACATTAAGGCTGTAACAGGATTACAATGAAATCAGTTGCTGGCTGGTTTGTGCTACAGCCAGTATGCCGTATCTCAGAAACACAGGCATATTGATCACCTGGTTTAAATGTCAGAGTATGTACTTTAGGCATGAAGCCAAAACTATTATTAGACAATTACAGCTCTCAAAGGAAGAGTATATCTACAGGATGTGTCTATCCAACCTGTATTATTTATGTGTGTAAAAAAAAAGCCATTGAAACAAATTCTTGTTTCTTGCCAAAAAAATACAACAACCCACCAAGACTACACCACAACTACATTTCACAACATTGAATAAATTCCTTGTCCTAAAAAGGTTCAAGCTATGCTGCCCAGCATGGGCTGCAAATCTGAACATTATTCCATCCTCAGGTAAAACAGACTAAGTCATCATCAAAGCAGGGATGCTTCTTCGAGTTCAGTACTGCCACTAACTTCCTAGAATCTTCACTGACATTCTGTTCTATCATTAGGAGGAGTTACCAGGCACAGCAATACTTCTAGGAGATGTAAGAAAATGAGAAAAGGTTCTGAATGACATTTCATAAAAGCACTAATTTAAATTCATTGATTTTTTTTAAAAAATAAAATCAACCGCTGTTATGTAAGGTACATTTGCAAATATTGGCAGCTAATTCTGCACACTAAAAAATTATTGTTTTACAATTTAAAGAAATAT
Source organism: Apaloderma vittatum (assembly GCF_000703405.1). Classification (NCBI taxonomy): domain Eukaryota; kingdom Metazoa; phylum Chordata; class Aves; order Trogoniformes; family Trogonidae; genus Apaloderma; species Apaloderma vittatum. The sequence continues at coordinate 72,990 of NW_009728990.1, read as the reverse complement.
GTTCTGCTCTTCTCTCTTACCTGCACGTGGTTACTTAATAACCTGTATTTGCAATTGCTGCAACATTTACAATTGCTGAAGACATTCATACTTAGAGGCTTCAAAAACTTAGGCAGTGTTTGTGTTTTTTAATTAAGTTGACAAAATTCCAAAATATATACTGATTCACTTTTTTGTTTTCTAGATATGAACTTACACAGATGCCCAGCCCTGCTTCACAATCCAGTTTAACATTAATACATGTAATAATCAAGATGTGTGAAGTTTTTTAAAAAATACGTATAATATAGTTTGCTATTTCCTTTTATTGGTCACATGATTTTTCAGCAACATACACACACCACTCGCGCAACCTGCATAGCAAGTGATTCTGGTGTTAATTGACTTGCTGACAGATGAAGAACGAAAGTCTGCAAACCCTTCGAAATTGATACTTTAATAAAAGACAAAGCTCCCCTGCTGACACGTCATGCAATCCACTCTGCAGTCACTCACCGAGCACTTCCCCAGTGAGTACAGTTACTACTCAAAGGGAACAGAGCAACAGCTTGCTCCATGCCCCACGGCTCTGACAAAGTCTGGACAAACATGTGGAACACAAGTCTCCACAAGCTGTTAGGAAATGTTAAAGTAAAAATTTTAATACATGGTGACGCGTATTAGAATAAAATGGAGTGCTAATAATAAATAAAAGTGTAGTGCCAGTTAAATAACTGACTAACAGATTTTATTATTTTTCCTGGTTTTGACTAGCTCATGGGACAGCCTTGCATTCCCATCTTTTCACTCAAAGGATTTAACCTATCCTATCACTGCATTGGCAGGGACACTAATCTTCTTCCACCAGCTGTGTGAGGCAGAAGACAAGAAAGCGTGGCACAGAAGAGATCTCAGAGAAGAAGAAAAAGTTTGTGGAACTTGACTGCACGCAAGGGTCGGAAGCGGAGCATTGCTTTGCTCTATCTGCCTGCTGCTCCCAGGGCAGGCACAGTCTCAGCCCCACTGTATTGCCTTCATCCTCCCTCCATCACTTCTATCAATTATGTTTTCAAGCCTCTGAGAAAAATTCCATTTTTGAAGTACCACATTTATCGGCAGTTTTTCAGTTCTAAATGGTTTTTTTTTGTCATTAATCCTCAGCAACTCTATTTTCAGAGAAATCATTTTCATTATGTTAAAATTTGCAGAAGCTACGCTCTTTCAGTATAACTTCTGTACCGCACATGTATTTAAAGAAATACTTCTTTCACAGGCAGGACCACTCTGTTATAAACACAGGAGCAAAATGCTGAATGTTGGTACTTTCTATCCCTTCTGCTATCGTAAAGATTCTCACTAACTACAGATAATAATGGCACAAAGGAGTTTTCTAATTAAGACTGCCAGAACATGCTGAGGGAATGCAGTTTTGCTATTTACAGTTGATCAAATTAGGGTTTATAATACAGTTACTTCTTCTGTCATTTATTCAAGTGAAAAACAGAAAATCTCAAAAATTAAACTCAGCCTGGAAACAGTTTAAAAATGCTCTTTAGCCTGATTTTAATTTGATCTTTAAAACAAACACTGAGTGATCTACCATAAATTCCGTACCATGTGCTAAAGCCCATCGTCCTTACCAGAAGTAATGGAAATCAAGGTTGAAATGACTCGGCTGTAGGTCTATACTTTATCACTAAACGTGCATTTTGCAACAGCACATCAGCTACTCAGAGGAATTATTTTACCACACCGTTGTCACTGCCAAGTTTGTGTCACAAAATTGTAAACAGAAAAATTGGTTATATAGAAACGCAATTGGTTCAAAGTCTGGCCAATTTTTTCAGTCTCAGTTTATAAAAGGTAATCGTTAGCCTCTTTATACTTCTGCAAAAACCTTACGTTTACATAGTAAAAGGTCAGATCGCATAGGCTTCATTTTTAGGAAAATAAATGCATGTATGGGAAGATATAGTAACAGTACTAAAGAAACATACACTTTCATTATCTCACTGGAAAGAGATTAATGTCTTCCAAAATATTTTATGAAGTTCATTTTCACTATAAGTTTGACAAGTTTCTGCCCACAGCAAAATGCTAATAACAAATTACAAATCTCTAAATATGAGAGTCCATGAACGATATCAACTGATAACAACAGCCAGTAGAAGATGTTAAGCTACACAACTAAAAAGCAGAATCTGATGTACTACATTCCGTGTTCTGCTGCTTTGCAGTTTTTCATTATAAGCCAAATTCATTCCAACTTGCAGTTTAAACTGTTTCACACAACTGCTGGTCTTTCATGTACACTCGTAGTATTTAACAGATGGCAAAACACTGATATTCTTATTAGTAGGACAGATCACTTAAGATTGTTCAAATATTTTCCACGAGCTGTTGGAAACAGTATGATTGCCATGGTTACCTGCCATGATTTAGGGACAGATAAAACACTTTTACATCCTGGGCTTGGTGCTGTTGCAATCAACATAAAATGCACTGCTTCTGATGTTCTAAGCTTCATTTATCATTTAACTAACCTCCTATCATTGCCGCTGGGAGGAAAAAAAGAAAACAAACCACAAACCAAAACAACAAAACAGCTCAGGGCTCAATCCAACTCAATTAAAATAAAAAGAAATATGCCTCAAGACTTTAAAGAGAACTGTATCAGCCTCTGATACCACACAGCGCATTCCATCCCAAATAAAGCTGACAACAGTGTTATTCAAAGATGAACCTGCAAATGCAGAAATAAAGCCTAGTATTTTTCATCAGCTTGATCAACCGGTCTTAGCAAAATTATCATCTCAGTTTTTGTCTACTTATAAGACACCAAATCATTAAATTCAAAATGAATCTGGGGATCAGAAGCTGAAATGCGAGCTAACGAAACATTCGATTGTTAAGTCATTCTCACTGTGATGCGATTAAAAAATATTTAGATAGCAAGCATTAATTTTTACAGGCTAATTGACAATTTTGCAATGGTCACAATAAAACATGACTTGAATGCACCTGTCCTTCAGGAACTCACGCATCATGAAACAGTTTTATGGAGGTACAGCTTCCAATACTAAATATACCAACTACTACCATATTATACAAAAAGTAATCTCAAAATTGTAACAAAACAAGGCTACACAATACAGGAAATCACTATTTTTCCCATCCCATTGTGAGATTGTTTGAACACGTACTGTTCAGTGGAACAAACAGGAATTTCATAGAATGAGATACAAAGAAGAAATCAAGGAACTGTCAGTTTTGAAGAGAAAACTATCTCTCTTCAACCAGAGATTTACTACATGATCGTAATTTTTTCTCTGTGTTTCTATAATAAAACAGTCGATGCATTTCCGTCTCCATCTATGGGTTCATTTCAATGACAGCAGAAAGCAAGGACTGCTTTAAGATAAAGTCATTTGAAGAAGGCATTGCCACAAAACCATCCAGCAGCAGATATGCTAAGGGTGAATCCTCAGTCCAGCACAAATTTATGTCGAGAACTGCAAGATTTTCATTAGCGTTTTTAACTTTTTGAGACTATGCAGAGCTGCTCAGCATGGGCTACCTGGTCAGAAATGAAACAACTGCTCCGCCGCTGTGCCAGCCTTCTCAGCCTGCAAGCTTGGCCCATGCTCTGCAAGAATGGGTTTTATTCAAATGTTAATTTTTGAAAAACTTCCTTTTATTTTCAGTGAGATGGTAGTTTATATATCCCAGCATTATAGCTACTAAGGTTTACAGTCATACTAAGGTTTTGTCCATGTTTTCTTGGAACACAGTGTTGCAGTAAAGTGTTCTCTAAGCAAGTCCAGAGCACGAGCACACTGGAAAAAACATAACGCGTGGAGTCCCCAGGCCCTACCAAAACAACAGGCAATACCCTTTTGATAAATTCTTTCCCCGTGTAATAAATCTCAGTCATTCGATGTCTTGTACCTCTCTAAATTGGCTCCGGAATTTATAGAATCCTGGAACCAAGTATGTTTCTTAACAATACCTAGCATTATCAAGCTAGCAATATCATTTATCCAAAAGGCTAAACTTTCTCAAAACCCTCTTTGAGAAAAAGTATTAAAACCAAATAAACATAACAGGAAAAAAAAGAACGCTTGAGAATAAAACTAAAACTGATCTCTTTTTAGTGTTGTGTATAACACCACTGCTAGAAAAAGAATTGAAATGGCAATATTATGCTTACAAAATCCAGTACCATGTAAATATTTTGTGATTTAAAGACATAAATGCCAACCATGTGTCAATTTATCAACTGGTCAGGAATCAACTGTTTGTTAAAAAGCATCAGTAGAAAATTGCAGCCTACAGCAAGACCCCAAGGGCTTATCTTTTGCTCAGCTATTGAACAGGGAAATTCTATTTCTGTTTTCTCCTCAGACCAAGTATTATCAATCTACTCTATATTTTTATTCAGGAGATTCTGGAAACTACGACAACAGTTCACAAAATTGAGATCCATTTTTTCCACTAGCCTATATTACAGTAATAACTATCAACAATATTAGCTAAAATGTGTCTCGGTTCAGCACTTTCCCCCAACACTGCAGTTTTCTTTCTTAATTTCTTTCTTTTATCAGATTTGAAAATGCCCTGAAGACCAGTTTAAAACAACAACAACAAAAAAAATCCCAAATCCCTTTAGAAACATGGTACATACAGTGCTTACAGTGTACAGGCTTACAGTGATGCCTTCTCTTAAAAATTAAATAATAAATAATTACTAAAAAACCCACAAACACCACAGTAAAGAGCAAAGAGCCAAACCCACAAACAGGTCAACGAAAAACTACAGTTTCTCTTCTATCCTCTCAGCAAGTGAATGAAACTGTTTTCAGAATTCCCCATGAAGTTCAACAACAATTGTTGCTCTACTACATTTCAGTAATTATTTTCCCGGCCTAGGAAAAAAAAAAAAACTCTTCAAGGCAAGCTAATGCCACCTCTCTCCTGCAGGATGGTTCCAGTCAGTCAGGAGAGAGGATCTAAGAGAATATGGGTGGTCCAGACGGCCCCGGAGCTGCCGAAAGAGGATGCTGCACAAGGGCCCGGGTACCACTCTCTGGGCCAACCTCTCTCCTGACGGATGCGGCTCAGGCGGCGGCGCTCAGCCTCCCGGACAGCAGCGACTCAGGCTCGTAACAGAGATCTGCAAGAAGGCTCCTCCGAGCTTCTGGCTACTGTCCTCATCTGGGAGCTAACGCTATCCAAATACACTTACTTGAAATGTTTTAACTCTAGGAAGTAAAAGCATGATTTCTGAAATAATAATAAAAATAATAACAATAATGACAACAATAAAAAACCAGCACTTTATCATCCCAACTGCCAAATAACAGCAGGACACAAGATGTTCTTTGAACTTTACTCCCACTCAAAAGACTAGATGCTCCTTTAACACAAGTTTTATCTAGATAAATTCAGATAGGACGATTCTGTTTTCTGAGATAAAAAAATAAAGTTATTTAGGAACATTGGTATCATGTACCATTATTTAAAATGCCTTCATGTAAAGATATTTTACATGGTACAATGAGGAAAACCAGATGTTTCATCCAGGAAGCAACTCCAGCATTTCATACAATCTGAAGTATTCAATATTCAGTTCTCTCCACTTTAAAAAAAAAAAACAAAACACTTGAGTATGTTTAGTACTAGTAATCACCTAAAAAAGTGTACAGCAAGTGAGATTAGAGTTTTTCTACATTTGTAAAACAACTCATTGCGGGGGGAGAGGAATAAAATCAAGAACATCTACAAGTACAGAGTGACAGAAAAATGTGAGTTAAACTTCAAATCCAGAGAAAAAAGGTTTCCGTTCTATTTCTGTAATCAGGTGCCCCTGATAAGGTCTCTCTGAAAGGAAATTTATTAATCCAAATAACCTGATAAATTAGCATCACCATTATAATACGAAATAAATTTAGGGAATTATCTTCATATTTTCATTTTATACCAAGAGGCTACCAGAATACCTAAATGACGCATGAGTTGTTACGAAACTGCAATATTTTTATCTAGCAGTTGTCCAAGCGGCATGTAAATTACATTACTTGCTTTTTTTCCCCGTAATATCATGATGTAAGGTAACACCACGTGAACTGTTGCTGTGGTCTCTCTCCATAGAATAAATTGCCCCTCTTAACTATAGGATTACAAGACAGCAAAAATAAAAACATCTCTTGGTAGGTAAAATTTAGTTTTGCAGACCCTAAATAGACTGTGTTCCTTCTTCCTAAACTTCAACAGCAATTAACAGCAATCTTTTGTAACTTGAAAAAAACCCAACTCAATCACTATTTTCATGAAATGTTACACCTGAGCACCAAATGACCAGACTAATTCAGCGAGACATGCTAAAAGAGATGGAGAAGTACAAGTTGGCAAACTTTACCTTTCAAATTAAAACAACAAAAATGAAATACACAACTCTGCTCTGTGCAAGCTTTAACCTTCAAGCTGAGTTTCAGGTAACCCAGACATTTCATACCACAGAACTTTAAGTGTTTGCTATAAAGTATTTGTCATATAAAAGCCAACCATTTCCTACCAACTCTTCTCATAGATAGTGATATGACCAAAAAAAGAAAGAATGGAAATGAAGAACTGAATGCTCTTCTCTAAATGCAGTATACATAAAACATCAACTGCAGTCTTTTCCAGCAGAAAACCCAGAGGATCCAGATTCAAAAACTCGATTACTCTGTAGTCCCTGTCAGTGTGCAGGTGATAGTGTCAGAAAAGAAGTGTGCTGTGACTAGAAGTCTTAATAACTATGCCAAGTGTTAAATTATTTTTATTTCTATCTCTACGACACTTCAGTTAAGCTATCCATTTGAAAACTATATTGTTTTAATTTAATTTAATTTCAATGGCTATTTAAAGCTCATACTTCTTTGAGAACAGAACTGTCCAGTTCTGAAGTAACATAATGAACGTAAAGGAAGAAGTTTCTTTCATGGATTTAGAATATTATAAAAACCAGCATTATAAAATTAACACATATGGCTATACATGTGAGAGTAGAACTCTTTTCACGATGTGAACACAGAAAGAAATCTGTTTGCATTAATTGTACTATGGCACAAGCATGCCTGACAAATTTATACCAGCTACAGTTTTTCCTAAAACCCGCAAGGCAAAATAGTATATGAAGACAACTCAGTATGACATACTAGTTAAGTACACTAAGAGGGATAAAAATTATAATCTACTCACTTTGAAATAACATAGAATAACACAGAATTTAAGCATCTCTATTACAGCACCCAAAAACCAAATTAAATAAGCATTAATAAAAGCAATCCTTAACTTCAAATTTTTAATATAAAACTTAAGGATCTGTATGTCCAAAGTTTTCTCCTTTAATAAATGCATTGCCATTCTGAACATTAGAGAGTCATAATCTTCTACTAATTCTACTTGAAGACATTGGATATCAAAGCTTAGTACTAAGAAATACTATTTAGCTCACCGCCCCAAAGGCATTGGGTAGAACTTGTGCTTTCTTCTCTGCTTTCTAAGTCACTAATCTGATGCAGGGTAGTTTCTATGAGTTACTAAACCCCATATATCTGTACTTCTGATTGCAATGCAAGCCAACCACATACTTAAATTTTAGGATGGCCTAAAGTGCTTTGCTGAATCAGGACACAAATACTCCCAAGCCTAAAATGAAATTACTCCCTTCCCTAAGATTCTTTCAAGCATCCCATATTACTTCCGTCATTGTCTATGTTAACCGTTTAACATGAATTACTATACTTCTTTTTTTTAAAATACATATTTCAAACACTGCCAATACTTTTGCTATTACAAACACATTTGCTACCCTGGCAATAAAATGTCTAAAAAGCAGCTTTAAAAGGGTACTTGTCTCTGAATAGTCAGGTCCTGCTGGCCAAAAATGGCATATCAACTTTTTACAGTAAGGAAACAAGCTATGGCTAGAACACCAGCTCACAGACTTCAGTTGCATGGGCTGAAAATGAAAAATCTGCAGTTTTAAAAACTACAAAAATATACAATAAGCATATGACATCTCCCTTGCACACGCAACAAAATAGAACAAATACAATTCTCTCACAGCAAACATCGATAAACTGAAGGAAGAACAGTTGTTGTTGCAAGGACAACTCATAAAGATTTTGACAACCACTCGCTACCAGCACTGAAAGATCATAAGAAGAAAACATACAGCATGGGACTAGTATATATGAAACTTAATACACAGAGTCTTGCAAGTATTACTGTAATATTTTCCTGCAGTGATTAAATTATCTGTTCTAACTAGATTAAAAGGAACATTTTTAATATCATTCTTTTCATCGCTTTTCATTAGCACTAACTTACTATATTCAAATGTTTAAACTAATAGAGTGAAAATAAGGTTACCAACCTGAATGGCAAACACACACTCCTCTTTGTAAATGAAAAATGGTTACTTGTCCAAAGCAGTAGTCTCTCCTCTTCTCTGTTCATTTTCTACTAATTGGTTTTCTGTACATAAAATTTATGCATCCTCAAGCATTAAAGCTAGTTTCTAATCCTACATCCATAATTTGTTGAAAGATCATGACTACAAACTGTTAAGATAGATTGTCCTAACTTAAGCCAAACAGGTGAAAGGCAAAAAAAATTACAATAACTAGAATTGATATAAATATGAGACCCTTAACCTATTATTTTACAAATATTAACTATTTTTATATTTCACTACTTTATGGCTTTATATATACAATAATAAATACTTGATTTTCTCACTTTTTAAAACTCTCTTCAGCTGAAATCTTGCTTTCTTTTAGGTTTTTCCCTACGTTAAATTCTGCTACTTTGCATCTGAGCCAATTTCCCTGATTTCTATCAAAGTGGGAAAATTGCACATGAAAACTAATAGTTTTCCATAGTTTTTTTTCTACATTACTATCTTCTAGTCAAATTCTCTCTTCAGAGCTCCAGAATTTTGCATAGCCAAACAGTGGACAGTATTTTGTGACTCTGCAGAAGACCTTCTAGGCCATACTGCAGAACAGGATGTCCTCTTGTGGCTTTGGAGGTTCCCTCAACGTGAGACACAACTGAACACCAAATTTAGTGCTGGTATCAAGGGAGGTACCGATTACAGCAAAACCCCCTTTTAGTGTCACTAACACTCAGAAGCAGAGCATTGCCTTCAGCAGCCTCCCAGCACCAACCACACCGTATTGAAGATACGCCATAAATAACGTCTTTCAGGTACAGACCTGAAGGAAATAAAAGCACACATCACTATTTTCCTAAAGCTGTAAAATAATAATTTTTAGCCATTTATACATGGAGGACTACGTTTTACCAATGTGTTATTTAGGCATCTAATAACACTGAGGATTTGTAAAAGATATGAAAACGACCACTTGATGTAATCTGAAGAAAGATACCTTTCTTAGCAGAATTTAGCAACCTTTGAACTGCTCCTGAGGCACCGATTTAATACTGCATTGATTGATACAGAAATGGGAATGCAGTTGCAATTCTATTAAAAACAGTATAACTAATACCAGAGAGAAAAAATTGCTATTGAAAACTAACAGCATATCTGAAAGGGAACATGCTTGGTAGTCAATAAAGCTAAGAAAGCAGTATCTGCTGCTTATTAATAAATATTTGCATGTCTAACATCTTGTACAAATCCCTGACCCTAAACTGGAAGTTCTACAGAATTCCCAGACAGACATTCCCACACGTACTTTACAATGAATTTTTAAACCTTCCAATCAGTTCAACTTGCTCAGCAATGGCCACCTCAAGGTCAGTAATCCATCTCAGTGCAACGTGTTCCAAGGAGCTACTATTTCTGCTGGATCTGTAGGGTAACTGTTCACAAAGCACAAGCCACTACACTGCACCAAATCATGCAATACTCCTAAAAGCAGTACATACCATGACATGGTACAGAAAATAGCACCACTAAAAGAACAAAAATTTGCCTACACACCGTGCTGTGGAAATAAGCTCTTGCGTAATAAAGTGAGGTAGGCTTTTGCAAGGCTGGTGTGAAAGCGCCAATTTGTGACTTGTGAGCTATTCACAGGAGGTAGCCAGAAGTATAATCACTAACCAATTCCAATGATACAACTGGCTTCTGTCTCATCAGAGGAGTCTTTCAGGAGTGCAATGGATGGCACCAATTTCTTACTGCAAAAAGATACTTTTTCTGAGATCTGATATGACAGAAAGTGATTGTGGGTTTAAGCATGATGAAGGTAGTATTTCAGCCCAAAGCTAAAGCATTGCAAGAATAAGCAATGTAAATTTTTTAATGAGTTGCTCAACTGATAATTTTGCATGCATCAATTTTGCAACTGAAGTTGTAACTCAATTAGTACCTAAAGTAATTAAGGATGAAAGGCTATCAAAAAAAGCTTAAAAGAAGGCTTCTGTAGTTTATTGAAGTGCCTAATACTCCATCACTTCAAAAAAGGAGACTTTGTTATGTAACAAAGAAGAAAATACATTGTTTCTATGAGAGTAGAAAAGCTCTTGTAAGTGCTCTCAACTGCTAGGTTGGTAGCCAATGAACAACTGCATGAACTGCAGATTTTATGCCAAGCAAACAGACTTACAGATTTTATTAATAAATTCCATATGTATTTATATCAACATCACTTATTCTAGATTATATGCATTATTACTCATTTCATATCACACACGCGAAGCTTACCTACTCCTTTTTAGAGAACACTTGGGAAATCATTTGAAATTAGATCAGAGTTACTATCTTTAAGCATTCACAATCCACATTGCAAGCCTACATTTTACATAATCAACTGTCCAGCATAGATTTTTGGGTTCTGTACATTTGTCCACTATGTACATAACCAATATTTTATTTAACAGTTTTATTCTGAGTGAATGGAAAAATTAATGCATTAAATACATTATCAGTGAATCAGCAGCTGATGAGGGTAAATTCTGTAGAAAATTATAGGTACTGTCTAGCAGACACAAAATATATCTACAATAATTACCTCTTTGTGTGTGTGTGTCAATAGGAAAGTTTTTTTCCCCAACTCTTACGGATACTATGAGTTCTTTTTAAGTACCTTGTTTCCAATGGCCTTTTTTGGTGGAAAATTGAAAGTCCTCACTTGCTGGTACTTATTCTGTAATTTATGATGCAAGCTTCTGAACTCTGCGTACCTTCGATAAACGTTCCATTCATCATCCTTTATCCTAATATAAACCTGCAAAATACAGACACGGAAGGAAATAATTTAAAGACAAATGACTGATCTCCTTACTCTTGAAGCTCCACAGCTTAAACATCTTCACATTCATGATGCAATGGTACCGGAAGTTCCAGGATCATTTATCCATACATACATCTTTGACATTTGCTGTTTCTGTTGCACAGGTCATCAATCTTAGACCCTCTCTTCTTCCCTTTCCTTCTCTTTTCCTTTCTTTTTATTGTATTAATCGAGTCAAACATAGTGTGCTCATTTTAGCATGACTCTAGGACAACTGTGGTAGCGCTTTTTGTTACCATGGTTTCCAGCATATTCTACTATCCAGTGACCAAAGGAAAAAAATAATTTAATACCAAAAAAAATTTGATTTCTATGTTCCCAGTGCATTTTTTCAACACTTTAAATTAGCTTTGTAGCATCAGAATTGCAAAACATAGTTTTATCGAAAGTATGAAACTTAATTTACATTCTAATAAAATTACACTGAAAACTAAACTAGATATTTTATTGTTTGGAAAATAAACACAGTTCATTCTTCCTGCTTGTAACACAGCTCATTCTTGCTGCTTGTATAGACATTAAGTATAATTTAACACAGCTGTAGTTTTGTGATTCTGTTTTTGTTTCCCACTCAATTATTTCATGAGCATCTTACCAATTACATGCTAAACATTCACGTTCTCTAGGAAAATTTCATGCAGAAGTGAGATATACTTACAAAAAGCTGAGATTTCATTCATTACTAGGGAATAACCTTTCCTTCACAGAAACAAACACACAGTGTAAAAGAATGCTGAACCAGCCCAAGCCAGAAATTATAAAACTCAAGATCCCAAGTGACCTTTTCCTTAGCTGCTTCTGTAGACTCTGTAGCTCACTCATTCTTATGTGTGTGTTAATAATCTCAGAATTTTGCATCACAAACTAAGCGGGAATAGTACGGATGACACTGCCTGGCTTCTCCAAAAAAAACCCAGTAATTTAGGAAGCGGTAAGGCAAGTGTCAGGAGAATGCTTATGTAAAAAAGCAACACCAGCCACCACCACAGGCAGATTGAGCAGCAAAAAATGTATTTGTGAATACTATGAAAAAATGAAATTTGTATTTTGATGTGGCTGATTCCAAGACTGAAACAATTAACACAGTCCTTCTCCTCTAGATCTGCCGAGGCTTTAGAAAAAACGGAATGCTAAGGACTCAAGTTTTTTCAGAGATCCAGGTGTGTCAAGTGAATGTCTTTTCCCACAAAAGCAGCTTTCCTTTGGTTTGGTCTTTAAGAAGTCTTATCTCCACAGACATCTAGTTTCTCAAATACACAGGAGGCTTCTGTCTTGCAACAAAATACAGTATCACATGCAGATACTATGCAAATTCTGCCAAATTATAATATTTCACTGTAGAAAATATTCATAAATTCATAACATTGGATTCCATTGAATAACAAGTAATTTTTTGGTTACTTCATCATGTTTCATGATGACAAAAAAATGAATACTGTAACTCCAAAATTAGCACATCTAAGAATACAAGAGATTCAGAGTATTGTGTGAATTACAAATGCATAACTAAACAAAAACACTACTAGTTTTGGTAACAAAAATTCAGATCATGTAATGAAAGAGCCAATATAACAAGTCTGTAAAAGGTATTCAGATTTCTTTTGCATGTTGAAAATAAAGCTAGCATAAATATAATTAGACACCTACAGAACCATCTGTTTTAACAATTCGGTGTATGTCCAAAGTAAAATGAAGGGAAATATGAAACGCAGGTGGTTTGAAGAATTTCAACAGATTTTATTTAACGTAGTAAAAATGATATTAAATACTCTTTATTCACCAAACTCTCAACCTCTCTCACTGCTTATTCTGGCTTCAAGCAGAATATTGCTTGAAATTTTGTATACTTCCCTAAGATTCATGTTTCAACTTCCCTACAAAAGGGGGCAGGGACAAGCAGAAAGCTTAAAGTATTTTTAACCAAGCTATTAAATATGGAAATTCTAATTCACCTAAGCAGTTATCTTTGCACATGTGATTTGGTGAATCATGCAGTTCAATATTACCTGTTAAGCTGTAACCCAGAGTTAACTAATTAAGGAATCCAGTACACTGTAATTGAAATCTTTAAGGACTGCAAAAACACAGATTAATTTCTTAGACAAAACTGTCAAAGACTTTCTTCCTGTTCTTCTATGTACATAGATATTGATTTCTTTTACACAGTAAGAGATGAAAATGCAACATTTTGAGCCCTGTGCCACACTGAATTTATTGACAATCACGTAATAGAGTACGAAAGGCATACTAAAGTTCATGATGTAATACACATTTAAAGCCTTATCTCAACAAGGAATACCATTCATAAGCTCAGCTATTTCAAGACAATGCAAATTCAACTGGGAAATCAAACAAAGTAAATCCTAAATAAAAAAACTGCTTGGATAAACATATTCTAGTCTTGTCATATAAGGCACAGAGTTATCCTCATTTACATCAAATACCAAACATGCAACTTAAGCACAGGAGTAACAGGGAACAATTACTTCCGTAGACAAAATTTTGAAATAATACCAAATCAAGCAACTTGAGATATATGTTTTGAAATAGTCCTAAACTCATTAGGGCTATTCCCATCATCTTCAATGTATTCACAATTTCATTCAGGTCTTTTAACAGGAAACCAAGAAAATGTGTAGCTGCCAAACACACTTCTATGTATGTTTGTCCCAAATTACCGTGCTGCACCCTAAAGCAATGCTACTTTCTACTACTGAAAATACTTTAACATACGACATTTAATTTCAGAACAGTATTTTAAGAGCATGTTATAGAAAGTTGAAAGGACTATTCTCAGGCTCTTTCTTAGACCAACTTTAAAATCAATTCCAGCTCACTACATTTCCCTTCAAATGCCTACATTTTCCTGAAATCCTCCACTTTGCAACCTAATTAAGTAATTTTCAAGGTAATTAAAATTTAAAGACCACATCAAAATCACCACTAGAATGCTTATTTGATTGTAGACAAAAAATTTTACTTTAATACCGTTTTGTCTATCAAAAATTAATTAAGTAGCTTTTGCTTGTGATTTCAGAGCACTTTCCAGTTGGGTGTCCCACGTAAAGATTTATTGGTCACCTTTTTGTAGCTACTATTTATGGCTCCTGAAAGAAAAATTTATTTAGTAAGTATATATAATCAATTACTCTGTTATTTTCTCATCATAAACATGTTTGAAGTCAAAGATTTAAAAAGAAATAGTAAAGCCAGTAGTAATTTAATGTTTTGTTTTTCAGCCAACTACCTGCTAACTTAATGTTACTGAAGTGCTGAAAAAGTGAGAACTGATTTGAAAGCACTAGCTAATGACCGTATGCTGAAATTAATAAACTCTATTCCAGTGGTACTGGTTTTCCAGCCACAAGTTTCTTTAACAGATTAAGGAATCTTTAAGCAGTTCAGAGTAACAAATGCCCTTAACAGATCGTGGTAACAGATCAGTAACTACTGACACAGTTCATTGCTACTTTTGTACAAAAGCCTGAGGACAGGAAAGGACAAAGGCCAAAATTCCACCTTGCTCTGGTTCCCGTGTACCTTCACAGCTTAAACCCCTTCATCAACACTTGTTCTTCAGGTCTGCGCAAGTCTAAGAGTGGGTGCTTTGCTTTTTGCATGCAAAATACAGACTGATATATTCAGGATTCACTTTTTCTTTTCCCCTCATGCACTGTAGGTAGAAAGAGATACTGAACAGGATATTAGAGAATCTTCTTCTGTTGCAATGACATTCATAGCCATAGAAATACCAGGTCAAGCATCAGGAAGGAACTTCCCTAAACCAAATTACTCCTGATTATTCCTTACAAATATGGCCCGTATTTCCTGGTAGGATGATCTGAATACATAATCAAAAATGAATTCTAGACAGAGAACTCTGTGGACGGGAGCTCCACAAATACTAATCTGCTAAAGGTGCAGTCCCTGTGACTCCATCCCATTCCAGAGACAAGAAAAATGTCAGAAGAAGAAAGAATAATGCTGATGGAAGGTGAGCACTGAAACTCTGCTAAACTACACATAAAATTCAATGGCTCAAGATGCAAGAGAATGCAGAGTATTTCAGCAGCAAAACAGTTCAAAGGACAAAAACAAATACTGAGAAAGTTTGTAAAGAATCAGTCCTATGTTGGACAAGGTCATAGTTTTTCTTGGAGAAAAACTGTAATTTCTGCTATATTTTATTTCCCCTGTATTGCTGTATTTCTAACTTCCTTTCCCTCACTAAGAAAAAATGGTTTTCTGGAGATCCTCTTGTTACATACGCCCTCCAAATCAACACCCAAGTGTGCAACAACAAAAGGAAGAATTAGCAACTGGTTCGGTAGCGGCAGCCCAACCAACACAAATACGAAAATACAACATGTAAATTGGCACCACTATTTTTTAAATGTTAACTCAGCCAAGCTTGAATGCTGAAAGTTTTCTTTACATTTGGTTTTAAAAAACACTTTAAATAATTTTGGAGTACCGCTGGTCCATAGTTTTACCTCAAAAGAAAGCAGAGTAGGCATGAACTACTAGAAATGCTCTAATTTTTTGTTAAAGTTTTGTTCTTGGTACAGAAGCTATGAAATGTTTTTGAAAGATGTGACTACTTGCTTCAGATACAGGAATATCTGTTTAGATGGAACAGATTAAGATAAACAAGGATGAGAAGATTAATAATCAAACCTGCTCATGCTAACAGAACATATATATCCTAAGAAGCATATTGCTAGCACTCAGCAGGATAAACCAATGAATGAATGACAGTTCTTAAATGGATTTTATGCGTCTTCTAAGGCTGGCAGTTTGAACATTACAGGGTGATGGGAGAAAAGATTGTACAGGGAGAGAAATGCTATGTGCTTAACTTCATCCCTTTCCCCCTGTCCCGAGAGAATAAAGTAAGCTTGGAACAAATAAAAAAAATTACACAGAACAGACTTGTCCTCCAACTACCTATGCTGACAGATCTAACACTTTGTTGGGTTAGAAAAATCAATAAAAACCATGCATGGAGACGGTATGGGGGCAGGTTAGCTCAGGTGGTTAGAGCGTGGTGCTGATAACACCAAGGTTGTGAGTTCGATCCCTGTTTGGTCCTCATGTGTTGCCTGAACTAGTTGAGAGGTGTCCCTGCCCACGACAGGGAGGTTGGATTAAATGATCTCTAAGGTCCCTTCCAGCCTTGGCCATTCTATGAATCTATGAATCTATGAAGTTCCAACTGCAAGTATTTCAACTTTTCCCCTTCTTACAAGGCAGAATCTACCAACAAAATCTTGCATCTCCTTTACCTCTTACCTTTGAAATAATTATATGCTGTATTATGTAATTATAAAACAATCATAATTTCATGCCAGGTCCAAATTGCAATACTTGTAATGTTCTCAAATTATCTTCTAAACTACTAAATTATCTTTTAAAACACTTTAGTCTTACTGTGATCCATGTTATCTTTTACCAGTCTTAATAGTACGGATAATTTCTTTTTTATTCTTACAAAAAGTAATCTACCAACAGCATAAAACCACATTCTCTTCTGCTACAACTACAGTGATTAATCATCAAGCACAAGGCAGGGACTTCTAAAAGCCCAGTTCAGAATTACTGATGGAGGGCTGGAAGTAGTAAGAGGAGGCAAGATCTCATGTACATTAAAAGTTCTCCTCAATTAACTAATACAGTTTACTGTTTTCACTGTCTCCATTGCAAGTTTCCCACATAAAAATTAAAATCAAATAAAAACAAAAAATACCAGCCCCCCAAAAAATTCCCCCACTGCAAGAATGTCTGTTAATTTTTTCTATGACAAAACATGGCAAAAAGAGAACAAATTGAAGAGAAACAATTTCCATGCTCTGAACTATAAAGCAGAACTTGTTAACATCAATAAAATTTAAATACTGATACTGAGTTTGGTGTTACAGATGTCATAGAAGCCTGGAACGCTCATTGCAACAACTCCCAAGTAATTACTAACTTAACATTTGGCTAAACAAATCTTATAATCCAATACTTCCATAAAACAAAATAAGAGAGTATCACTAATGTAATCTAAGAAAAATTACTGTGCAGTCTTTCTGTGGAAAGAAGAAAAACATTCATTTTTAGAAGAGGTGCAGACATGTTCTGGGATGAGCTTCTGTAACTGGTACTCATTCTGCTTCTCAAATATTGGTTTATGATGATAGTAAAGTTTTAAAAATCCTTAAAACTAATTCAACTTTAATGTATATCTTAACTATTCCACAACGCTAAATTAAAAAGATTTTGATCAAAATTTACAATTTAATAAATAACTGTTTTCAAGAGACAGGAACTACCTTTTCTTATTTCATAGTGTGCTCTTCTGAGAGGAGTGATATCTTTCAAGCTCTTTAAGAAGATTTTATCAAAATTATTTCTGCACGGAAGAAGTAAAAGGTATGAATTCAAAGCCGAAGTATATGGCAAAAAAGGAAGAACGAGCCACATTTCTTGACTTTACTTCAGGACAATGAGATTCTGTTTAGAATATAAATTCAAGCTGAATTCTCCCAAGTTACCTTCGAAGTGTGAGAAATGAATACAAATGCAAGTTATATTTTGACACAGCTGCAGGACTGCATTTATGGTTAAGTTCCCCCTTTGAAAATGATCCAGTTTAAGAATTTCTGCACAATGACAACCAAATGGAACAAAGAAACATTTCAGCTGTGAATTAGCAGCTTTTTCTGTGCCTTCCTACATACAGAGACATATGAGGAATTAAAGTGAACAAGCTTTTATCTCAGTAAGACCACTTTATCTATGAATATTATATTTTGTTATGATAGGTTTTTCAACTCTTTGCTACTTAGTTCACAAAAATGAACAACACAGCGCTAAACATATGAGAGATTGCACATCAAAGCGTAAACCTTTAAAGCTGCCAATACTGTTCTGCCAAACTGAAGAAGTCCTGCATTTTAGGCGCAGCCACTCAATTCCATACCTGCAGAACTACGGTCGCTGTGTTTCTGTAATCACCAAAACAGCCCTTAAGTGACGGGACACTAAAGAACAAAGGCAGCATGCCTAGGCTTTTACTGGATGGAATCACTACTTTTTTTTTAAATACAAATCAAACCAGTACAGAAGATTTCACTCAATAACATAAGCAGCTCCTTTTGATAGTGAAATCTTACTTGTAATACCCAAAAATAATTCACACCATTTCACAAACATGCACTTGGAACTGATACAGTCGTTGTACTTCACAGCAACCACTGCAGTGAAAGAAGTTTCTGCAGAAGAGAATATAGGTTAAAATGAGAGAACTGCTGGCTTTTTGTCCAAATAGACTATTTTGGGTGCTCTGTCCATGGAAAGGAGGATATCTCACCAAACAGTTTGTAAATAATACCACTATTATTTATTCTAGATATCTATTGAATATAAATTATAATCTTTCTGTAGTAAAGTTACTTGAAAACTGAAATTTTACTTCTATTTTCCCAGTATTCCTTGCATCCAGATTAGGATTTCTATGAGCACATCAATGTATCAAATTGTATTATTGTTTTCTTCACAAAAGTCTCCAATGACTGATCTCATCTTTATGAACTCCTTCCATCCCAGCTACTTAAAACTTCTGCTCCTTTACCTACACTCACACTTCTCTGATACATTCCCAGGTCCCATTACTGAAAACACAGGATACTCGACCGTTTCGGCTTAGGCACCCTCAAACCACTCTTTCAGAGTGTCATGAGCCACATCTTTCTTCCAAATTCTCCCAATCATTCTAGGCCATTCTTCCCTACTTGCTCTGAGATGCAATGCGATTAAAACACTTCCACTCTCCTTTTTGCCTGCTTTGTGCTGCAGCTCCTAAAGTCATTCAATTCCTCATGCATCAGGGAAAAGAAATTCAACTTTGGGATTTTTTTTTCAAATTTTTGCCTATTTTTCAACTATTTTAAATGTCAATCCACGGTCTCCTATTGTTAAGACTTCCACCTTTGACGAAATACTAAGGCTACGCTGGCTCCTGTGTAAATTAAAGGTCAACAGTCACACCTGGCAGATCCCAGACGATGCTTTCACTGTTTCATCTCTCACAAAAAGAATTTGCTGAGCACTGTCCCCCCTCAAAAACTCTCGAGTATTGGATACTGTTCTCCATCTCCTTTATGTTACACCTCTGTAAAAGTTCTCTCCTCTGGTTAAGCAGGAGCATTCACATACTGTGAATAGCCCCTTCATATGAAGGTATACTGCTCTTCTTCCAGAGAGGAAGTGGAAGGAAAACAGAATTCCTTAAAGTACTATGAAAATAAATATTATGAGAAAAGATAGCAGACAATATTAAACAGTAAGACTGAATAAAAAAATAGTAAGAAAATAATGTTCACTGATGCTAATTCTTGGGGGGTCCTATTCACGTGCAAATAGCAAGTCTTGTCTGATTAGTAGGTTTATCTTTAATCTTATTTAGTATCTTCTAAAATGTTTATTTCTCTGCAAATAAGGGAGATTTGCAAGTAGACATTTAAAAATTGATATCACTTTAAGAATCACAGAATCACGGTCTCCTTATCTTAAGTGTCAGCCACTGGTAATTATAGCAACAAAAGGCATGACTAATGGCATTTGCTGTACACTTCACAGGGAAGTGGAACCCGTATGTACACAGAAAATAACAAGATACTCTACAGTCGAGAAATATGGTAAAATAATATTATTGCAATAATCATCTTGCCTCATAGGCCGTAAAGAAGCTGCAACTAACTAACACCATCTAGGGGTAAAAAGTAAATGCAAAAAAAAAGTTGTTTTATTTTGAACTAGATTCTGTCTTTATCCCTGTGAATATATTGGACAATATACTATTTTCTAATGGTAACCAGAGTGAGCAACACCTGTCTCACAAGAAAGATGCATAAAAAGATGGGCATTAGACTGAACAGATCACAAATAACAGTCATCAGAAAGCAACCGGCTAACTAGAGAAAACAGGATGTTTTTAGGAGAAAAGTACACTTTTGCCATCATGACCCTGATTTTACAAAGCTGCCTAATATTTAAATTGTCTTTCTAAAGGAATAGGCTTTCTAAATTGTTACTTTGTACAAAATACAGTAGTTTCTTTACATGTGATTAGGTCCTTTAATGATTATAACTAATCAGTTTTACCTCTTCCTAACAGCCATCACAAAACCTCGTAAAAGAATAAACCTCTGACGCTTCTTTTGGACTCAAGAGTGGAAAATGTAATTATTCCAACGTTCTTGCTAGAAGATACTGTTATGACAACCCAGTCTGAGTTGCTGTCACAGCCCAGATAACTTCATCCAGTAACATCTAAATAATCCTTATGATCGGTTGATTCATAATAAGGACATCAACTGGTCATCTAATCTTCTACTCTGGAGCAAAATTAATTACAGGAGTAATCTGTCAGCTTTAATGAATGGCAAGACAGCAGTCAAGATACAAGCCTGAAACAAGACAAAACTGAGCAAGTATAAAGAGAGGGGATGTACTTCTGAAAACATTCGAATGAGCTTGCCACACAAACAAGATAAACTCTAGTGGAAGGAAAGAGATTTCCTAATCAAAACTATTATTTCCATTTTAGAACTAAATTAGTCATTCTTAGCATAGTATAACAAGAGCAACTCACGTTTAGCTAATTCTACACCATGACCTCTAAATTTATTCCACCGCATTGTTACTGCAAGGCAGACGGATTTCAACAGTTCAAAACATTATTTGGTGAATTACGAAACGTTATTTTTATTCAGTATACTTAAATATGAACAAAAGGTATAGTGATATTTATGCAGAAAAGTTGCCTATCTTTTAAAATACTGCTATGCAGGGATTTCCTGAGAGAAAATGTCACATCTTTGTGTTCAGATTGATTTTCCTTCGATTTAGTTAGCTCAATTATTTTCTAGACCCACATAACATTTCAGAATTCACAAGCTCTGTGGCAACATGCCTTGCACCCTAATTATAAGCTGTAGAGAAAATGGCTATGACACACTTGTTTTGAAACTGTAAGCTAGTATGCAGTTAAAAATCTCTTCATATCTTTCATGATATGAAAGATTGCCATCGTATTCCCCTCTCAGTTGTCTTTCTTGCAGGCTGAGAATTTCTAATAGGCTCCTCAAATGAAAAAGCTTAATTTTTCACCTGTATTCTTTCCAGTTCTGGTATTTCCTTGGAGAGGATTAGAATTGCACACAGATAAACCACAGATTATACACAGCTTAACAGAGTTTTCTGTTTTGCTATCCCTTTCCTAATGATTTCTAACAATTTGGGTTTTAGAGCTCCTTAAAACCTTTTAAAATTTGTGTCAGATTAGCTACTTTAAAATCTTACAGTACCAAAAAGTAAGCAGCTATCTATCATTCAGTTTTCAGCTACTGCACCCTTTAACTCCTGGTGAATGGCATATGGATATTTATTCTTTATTTGTCGAGTAAAATCTTCTACTAGTATTTCATTTAAAACAGATAATCTGCTAATTCTCCACAAGGAATAAACCAGAAAAAAATACTCCATAAAAATTCCATGGTGAACGAAGATTTTAAAACACCATTTTTCTGTTCCTATTTTACGTTATGAGCCCACCTTCTCCAGCCTGAGCATCTGCCCCATTGACTTTAGCAAGTGGTCTCTTCCTGACACGTGCAAAATAGACCATTAGATTTTATGCCTTTTGGAAGTTGTAAGAGGCCTGTAACGCTGTATTTCTACTTGTGTCCTGCAGAATGTGTACAGTCCTCTATTCTTCTTTGGAGATGAATTAATTTGATTTCTTTATTTACTTCTAATAATTTTCCTCGTTCTGGTGCTTAGACATCCTTCTCCTGTTTTCTCACTTTTTTTTTCTTAAATAGGTTAAGCATTTCCTCTCAGCCATACTCAAGTTTTGGAATACACTCCATTATGCCTGCAAACCCTTTTAACTCTCCCTTTTAGGTTTTTTTTTTCAACCAGCTTCCTCTTTTTTTTTTTTGTCATTCTCTTTTTTCTAGTTAAAAATTACAGTTGTGAATTTCTGCCTTTTTTGTTCCTTTTACAACAGCTTGAATTAAAGATTTTTTTTCTTAATTTCTTCTTCCCATCCCAAACACTTGCTCTTTTTTACATGGAAACCTTTCTGTATTTTTCAGTTTACGTATCTTATCATCTTCAAGTGCCAGTAACTGAGTCTTGCATTTAATCCCTCCTCTGAAAACTCTCTTTATTCCAGAAAGGTATCTAAATCCTGATGAATCCAAACCCTTTATTATTCCTAGGGAATCGATAATAATAACCTGGGGAATGACGAAATTGAACACCCCAGCACCTACCATTACCTCTTCTCAGTAGGGATTTTGGTCCTCAGACAACTACTCACAGCGCAAGAGAAAACAAAGCCCTCAATGACTACTTACTTTTAAAAGCCTCGTATCACATTTATTTTTTGTCTTTATTTATCGTGGTCCCCGATTATCAACCATAGTCATCCAGAGTTTGTCAATTATTGTGAAATGGTGAAATTGCAGAGATCAAGTGAAAAAATATTAAACGAGCGTAATAACTGCCCTTAAGTGCACATCCAATTCTAAATAGCTTTTTCGCTCAATTTATACACCATCTAATAGTAACATCCAGAGTTGAACGATCCAAGTCTGTGGCTCTGTTAATTTTTAAGGCAGTAATAGATAGCGCTAAACTGTGAGTGCTGATTCACCTGCTGCTCACAACTGTTCCCTTGAATTCAGTCACTGAAACTGAGCATAAAATTTGACGATGTTTCCAGACCATGTTTTTAAATTCTTAAGATTCATAACCACTGAATTGTGCCAGTTAAACATTAGTGCAAGAGCGCAGTGTAACTCCTCAAATACAGAGGTCTGATTAAAATTTCCACATCTAATAGGATTCATTATAAAACGTCGCTTGCTTTCAGAGTCCACAACCTTATTTATGAGCTTGCCTAGAATCCTTAATCCTTAACAGAAATTAAAGAAACTATTTGATGGCTGAAACTACATGACACGTATGCTGGAACTGGAAACTTTTCCTTCTGTACTCACTGAAGCTTGGTATCTGTTTTTTTTAAGGATGGAAGATTTACTGTTTTGAACATGACATCTGAAACATACCAAAATATTAACATCACACAAAAATAAGTGCTTTGAAATTCCCTTCAAAACAGCATTACAAACCTGCATTAAATAAAATTAAATAACTAAATAAATATGCAATCACTAGAACAAGACTCCCGATGGAATATATTCCTATCCTGTCTGGGTCAGGCCCTCCTGGCAGGCAAGTTAACATGCCATTCATTCTTTTTCCTGGTTTAAGCAGCTCGATTCCTCTCTCCATCAAGTGAAATGCTTCAGAGATACAAAACTTCGAGTCAGAAAAGTTAACAAGGTGGCTCATAACAGGAGGGAAAAGAAGGACAATTTCTTTAGCTTTCTAATAACAGAAAATGCAGAGGAAGTCAAGCTATGTTAGAAATACATCTACACAAACTACCTTTGGAAAAGCAGTCGTCAAGATCCGTGCCCTTTTGTAACACCTTCATTTGGCAGCAACATCTTATCTTAACAACACTACACACACCATCTAACTTTCAGGCAGACCAAGCATCTTAAGGCTGATTTCCAAGTAGATTATACATTATACAGCACAACCCAGAGTCAATTTTTACATCTCAAGTTATGGCTACACAAGTACTCACAGAGAAATCTGAACTCCAAAAGACATTAGTAATGATCTCAATAATATCAACATTCTGCAATACTCCTACTTTCCTTTATATTGATACACTACAAGCAATTTCTTCTGTAGCTGATACAAAGAGTTATACATGCATTTTAATTTTCTTTGGAGAAATAAAAGATAAAGCAGCAAAAATAAAGTTTATTATGAATTAGAGGTCTCTCAGAAATGAACTGTCATTTATTCTAATTGTCACTCCCAGTCCTTGACTGTTCATTACATACCGGTAGCCTGGTAAATATCCTTTTCCACTATTTCAACACCCAGTACAACTCCCTGTAATCAGAAGCACATGTTTTGGCAGAGATTTAACAAGATAAATGCACAGTGCTGTTATTGAGGCTATTCTGAAGTTTTATAAATTAATGCTTTCCCTGTAGCTATAAAATGAAGAATATATATTCAGCAAGCACATGACTACATATTTGGTCAAGGATGTGCAATCACTTTGAGTGTTCCATCACAGTGCTGTGGTACAGCGTATATGTCTGGTCAGGGAAATTTCCTTCTTTTCACGTGCACAGTGGCAGAAAACAAAATTATTTGCTAGACACATAATCTTCCCAGTTATACTCCTGTTATGGAGATAAAATACTGGTAGGGATGCCTATATCCTAATGTATTTTTCCATAAGAAAATATCTCAACAGGTACCAAGATCAAAGTTAAATATTTAAACAAGAATTATAGAAGTTTTAGGCCACTTCTAAAGGTAATTCCTGCTCAGTATTTTTTATGCATTAAAAAGAAAGTTGAGTAAATACACAACTGTTCACCGGAGAAATTCTGTGGTATTCTGTGCTGTTCTGTAATTAAAGACAGACTAGTCTGACCACAGACATCCTGTATCTATTCCACATAGAGCTTCTAACTTTCCACATCACATGTCCTGCAAACTACTAGTGGGAATAGATAACGAATAGAGCATAATCAGAATACACATACCAATAAACAGAATACATATATCAATAAACAGAATTCTGTACACTATGAGTGCACAACATTTCAAGCATATATTGTAGACATAAAGAACAAAATTCTCAAAATTGTCTTTTTGTACATGTAGAATTTTCAGTATTTTAGAATCTTGCAATGATATTTTGCTTCCATTCTTCCTCTTTTCAAGAGGCTTAGGCTTCAGTCACAAGTTCTTTGTTTTCCACTGATGATGAGTAATGGATGAAGCCTAATAAAACCCACACCGTATCGGCACAACATATTTTTCTAAAATGCCATGCCAATGATAAATAAAAGCAAGATAGAAAAGCACATTCCAAGTTCAGCTTGATCAACAGTCCAGATACAAAAATGCTTGATGAAAGACTGAATTTTTAAAACAGGTACCCCTTAATGTTACTCTTTGCTGCTCATCCAGACAGGCAGTAACATTAATTCCAGAGAAGACTACTAAAAATCATGGGCAAGAAAATGGCACTGGAGACAAGGATGAAGTGCATAGGGGCCCAGCTGGTCTTCTACATTGCACCAGGCTTGCGTAGGACCAGGTGGGTCCTGTGGATCAATATCTGGTTGTACAGCAGATGCCACCGACAGATTTGGCTTTTGTGACCATGGGACAGTCTCTAAGGATCAAGAGGTGTTGGGAGAGGTGAAATCTACCTAACAGAGTGGGACAGGATCATCTTTGCTAACAGGCTGATCCACCTGGTGAGGAAATGGGGGATGGGGTGGAAAGCAAATGGTACATGGTGACAGGAACAAGAAAAACCTAAGAAATAACAAAGCAGGATGAAGAATAAAATGGAGGAACCTCGGAAGCAAGCAGGAGAAACCACAGCTCCTCTAGTGGGTCACAGAACTGTGACATCATTAGAGTAACAGAGATGTGGTGGGTGGGCTACTGATGCTTAAGAACTCCTATGTTAGCAGCTGTGTTTGCAATGTGCAGCCAGTGACAGCAGCGTGGGGGAATGAATATGTATGCAAGAGCCAGAAAGACAAAAAAGAATCACAGTTATCAACAAGTTAGGTTTCCACAAACACTTGTGCACCTGAATTTGATTGATTATTTAATGCTTTTGAACAAATTACTAACTGTTCAGTATTGACATCTTTTCTCTCTATTAGCTAAAGTCTTATTTTTCATTGTCTTTTACTGGCTGAGAGGTGAGTGTTTTTCTGCATTTTTCAACTATCTGCCAACACTTCATAAATTATTCAAAATTCTTGAGAAATCATCATTCAGAGTGAGAGGAATGCAAAAAAGCTTCAGAAATCGTGTTCAGGCTGAAATAAGACTGGAAAAATTTTGCAGCTACTAATAATCTACAAATAAGGAAATACAGCCAGCCTGGGACAGCATCTTAAAGTGTTTCAAGTTGGCCTTGCCATTCCAATTGTTCTGAAACCAAGAATCCAGGAATGAAGGAACGGCATAGGATTTCAATGCTTCACTACAAGGCAGTACAAACCCCTAAATTCAGACCCCGCTGAAGCAGAACACACTATGAACATGCCCAACAACACCTGGCGAAGGACAGCTGCACCACTCCTGTTTGAACAACCTACTACAGCAACTCACATCTGTCCTTGTTATCCCCCAAACTGAAATAGAATATGCACGTGCATACTGAGGAAGGCATTACCCATAAACATTCAATTGTTGTCCTCACAGGCCAATGCAGTCACCTTATCAGCCTGCTTTTAAAGTATTAAACTATTAAAAGCCAACCCACAAAATATGCTATTTGGATAATCAACACATTCCTATAGATTACAAATTGCTCCTGCTGTTCATCAGCTGATTTCTAACGAACTTACACTGAGATCTTTAAATTGTTAAAATGTACCATTCAGTCAGAACTTTTACACTGAATCTGTGTTAAGATGTATCACTTACCTGATAAACATGGAATGCATTAGCAGCTTTTCCACGCAGAAAGACTGAGGGAATCCAAACATTAATAAGAGCACGATTTGATCTAAGGAGGGGAGAGAAAGAGCTTAATATAGGGAATCATATTCACGTGTAAGAATTGCGAAGCAACTACCTCCAGTGATTTAGATAATGATCAAAGTGATCAACAAAGCATTTTATCATTTCAAATGGAGTATCAGAAAAATTGTACTTCTGCCTGAAGCTTTTATACCTGCTGTATCCACGTGTTGGATACATAACTGAAGAAGTGCACTGAAGCAAGCTTTATGTGTTTGGGTTGGTTTCTTGCACCACACATTTGACAACGTTTAATTATACATATGAAACAAAAACTATTCATTTCAAACTAACTCAACAAAACTCAGCAAAAATCGGATTTATTAATTAACAGAAGTGCACTGCAAAGTTATGCACAAGTTATTTTCATCTGCCCTTTGCAATTAATTTCCAAATTTCTATGATTCAAAGACATCAGTTACATTTCCACCCGCTCATCCACAAAAAGTCAGATTCATTAGTCTGACTAGTAAAGCAAAACTGCAAATCACAACATTCTAGAATGATCTGGAATGACTGATCAGGTTATTTGCAGGGCTTTTTGCAGGACTATTTGGAGGCGCTGATTAGGAGTTATTCTGGAAAAAAGAGAGAGTCTGTGACATTATGAATAGCATCTAGCACCTATCAAACCCAAAGCAACAGAAAGCAGTAGTTTTTTGGTGCTTTGTTTAGAATACCAAGACCTAATGTACTGTAGAGCACTGCAAGAGAATCTTCACAAAACTTAACTCCTTGCATTCAATATTATTAAAAACTACACCAGAGTACGGACTGTGCAGCTCTCCACACTTTTCAACAATGGAACGCGACAGCTGAGAATTCAGTTTTTGGAAGCAATGTAAGAAAAGCAAATTACTGAATCTGCTTATTCTTCCTTCCCTTAAAGACAGTATTAAGAGCAAAAAAAATTGTGTATGGAACTTACATTTCAAAATCTGACAAACTCTGATCTTCAGATGTTTGACTCAAATCTCCAGGGACCTATATTTACATAACAGAAAAAATTCCCACACACTGGTTATTATGCTTTCTAATAAGAAAGTATAATATTATAAGGAAAGTATAATTCAACATTCAATTTTTTTAATGCAAATAAAAAAAAAAATTACTGAGAAACAATAGAAGAAAAATAAACAATTGTGCAATGGATTATGAACATATCCCCTTTGCGAGTTCTTCATGGTAGAATTTGCTACAGCTTTGTAAAGAACAATAATCCAAAAGAAACTGGGCTTTGTAAAAGCATGTCATTTCAAAAGGTATAGAAAATTCAGGAAAAGTATCATTATTAGGCTTTTATAAGAAAAATATGCTAAACTAAAGTACATTGTGTAAACAAGTTATGGGAAGAGATGAAGCACAGAAAACCTAGTCATCACTTACTTCGACAACCAACGTTCCATTAAAAGAAAGAGACGTGATCATTTAATTTTAGCTGTGTTTTTACACAGAGGGTAAGGATGGCCTAATACCCGCAGAATCGAAAGAAGTAGCAGTTGTGAGAAAGCAAGTTTGAAATAGACTGAAAATTTTGTGAATGAAAGGGTTATTCTTCATCAAAAGGATTGACAAACACTGGAACAGGCTGCCCAGGGAAGCAGTGGAGCCACCATCCCTGGAGGTATTTAAAAGACGTGTAGAAGGGGCACTCAGGGACATGGGTTAGTGGTGGACCTGCCCATGCTGGGTTAACAGCGGGACTCAATGATCTTGATGGTATTTCCAACTGAAACAATTCTGTGATTCTATAACAATAGTTTCTTACCTTACTTCAGCATTAATTAAATATAAAAGGATACCTTCTCTCATTTAAATCACAGAATCACAGAATGTCAGGTGCTGGAAGGGACCTCAAAAGATCATCCAGTCGAACCCCCCTGCCAGAGCAGGATCACCCAGAGTTGGTCACACAGGAACACGTCTAGATGGGTTTTGAATGTCTCCAGAGAAGGAGGCTCCACAATCCCCCTGGGCAGCCTGTGACAGGGCTCTGTTATCCTCACAGTGAAAAAGTTTTTTCTAATATTTTTGTGGAACCTCCTGCGCTCCAGCTTGCATCCATTGCTCCTTGCCCTGTCACTGGACATCGTGAAATAACCCAGAACAGTTAGCGTGTTTTGACGAACTTCTGGAGACAGCTTCTACATTAAATAGTGGTTCAGTGTATCTCCAAAAAGTCACACTCTGAACATTTGCTGCCTGAGAAACTTAAACATATATTATTGTTTATTGTATTGCCCCTTTACATAAATGTTATGATAAAACAGGCATGAATGCTTCCAGTGCTAACAAAAGGAGCAATACCACATCATCATATGAACAAAAACTATCAAAATACGCCTTCCTCAGAAGATGGACAACTATTAGGAACACTCTTGACTCCTCTTTTCGCCCTGTTCATTTTCGAACTTTAACCCAACCTTTTCTTGCAATTTTACTGTCTGAATATACCTATTTTACGTTCAAATCTGCTAAGGAGAACCAAACACTATCAAAAATACGAAGTAAGGTGTTCTTGACAGACGTGTTACTAGGCGTTATTTCATATAAGCTCACTCATCACAAGGAATGGGTTTAAGCTTATTCCAGAGGGGTATTCTACATTGCAATAAACAAACACTTACTGGCCCTCTCAAATCAATTAGTTCTTGTCTCATTTGGGACACAAGAGCTTCTTTAGCCATCAGAGCACGGTGCAGCCTCTCATTGAATTCAATCAGTTCCCCATGCATTTCAGCTACCTGAAAAACAAAGCCAAGAGGTAAATGCATCCTCAGCTGAAAAGACCCACATTATGTAATTTCTACTGTGTATATCAACTTTTATTTAGATTTTTAATTTTACCATATTCTCCAAGTAGTGCATCTCATTGCTAACGCACTAGTTTGAACCGACCCTTAAGAACAGTTGTTAGTAATTAGTAAGTTCATCTTACGAAAATAAAAGACATTTGAATGCATATGAACTTCTCTGTTATGATTAACATAATAGGTGCCAATTAGCTAGCAGATTTGCTTCATAAATGGAAAAAATTATCACCAAAAGTGCCAACTTTACTAGTTAAAGTAATATAATGTCATTAACTCTAGATAAATTATTTTCCATACTAGCTTAACCATTCATTCCAATTCAAAGTGAGTGGTGCAATATTTAAGAATATCAAAAGCTGCTCTCTAACTCAGGTTAGTATTAGCAGGTCAGTGTTAATGGCAGAGAGCTTGGCCCAGGAAGCAGAACTTCTTGTATTTCACAGACGAAAAGATGCAGTATGCTACTAGTTACTGAGAAAAAAAAATACTGATAGCTGGTTGACTGTTTATCAAAAGCAATATACAAATTTATAAGTGGATGTGAAACTCAGTAGTTTACATATATGAAATCATGTTTGATTTTTCAGTGCCTGTCTCTGTCAGAACAACAAAATACAAACTATTTGGTGTAATATATGACTGTTTTCTCTCCCTTTGATCGGATGTCCTTCAAATAACTTTCTATTGACAGACCTGATTAACATGTAAATTCAACAGCTCTTTCAAAACACTGGAAGTAATACAAACATTTATAAGTGTCCTTAGCAAAAGTTAAATAAAAAAACCCCAAAATGTAACATCAAGTAAAGCAGCAAAATGCTTGTTATATATTATCAAGAGAACAAATTGGCAGGTACATTACTTGTGAAAATCACTTTTATGAATAATTAAATTATTTCGATACTTTTTCTTGTCAAAGAAAAATATATTGCCATCACAGTAAACCAAAAGGAGTGATGAGACATACTTTTGAATAACAATATTAATTTAGGTTCCTTTCATTTTCCTGCATCAAGATCTGTTAAAAACAATAAAAAGGTCTCCTCATAATTATATCCTTTCAGTTACTTCTTATGTCATTGCATCTTCCTATTCATTCCACACTGAATCTTAAGCAGTAATTTTCCCTGCTGGGACTTCAATCATCTTCACAGTTTTTTCTCCATGACAATATGTTTAAAGCACAAAATCAAAGCACAAAAGAGCTAAGTTTCCCTTGGCCAGATGATTATTCAGATTTGGCCATGGTCATCACCAGAAAATACGCTTCCAGACCCAAATCCTTACTATGAAGGGGAAGGGAGGCTGACAGAACACATTCCACACCAACAGAACTATAAAGAGCCCTTGTCAAAAGAAAATCTATGCCTATTGCTGCTCGACAGCACTGCAGCTCTACTGTCCACTACAACCACAAGTAAGAATAGTTTCCAGGAGGAATGGCAAAGGGAAATACTACTCACGTGCCACAGCAACGGACTAAGTTGTTAACACATGCCAGGAATGCTTCACTAAGCATATGAATAATACAGTCTGTCTCAGAATGACAAGCTTTTAGAGTAGAGAAACAGACTTTTAAGAACTTGCAACAGGAAAACAAAAAGGAAGTTTTCTTAAAACAGTGTGTTAGTAGAACTCAGCTGATTTTTTTAAAATGTAATATGCAGCTAAAATTCATTAAAGTTTTTGCATAAGTGACACCTGAATTAATGACTTTTTCTCAGGTACAGGCATATTTTTTCCTCAATTGTCACGAAATGCAAAACAACATATTTCCCAAGAAACTCTAGACAGAACTGAAGTTGTTTGGTTTTGCTATTTGTGGAAGCTCAAAGAAGTCTTCAACTAAGTTATTTCATATTTTAGAGTTTATTTCTTAAAGAATGTCTTAGAATGTCATCAACAGGTATATGTTAATGCAGTGGAAGGTTCAGGCATATGTTAATAAGATGGAAGGTTCTAGGTTTACCAATAGTTTGTAGCATCACTTGGGGATTAAAAGTAATAAAAGAACAAATCAAAATTATTTTGAAAAGCGTGAGGAAAAACACTGACAAGCATTTAAACAAGTTTTCATAACCAGAGTTGGTTTTTATGCAACCAACTAAATTGCTCTATGTGGAAAGGCTGTGACACCCATAACCATCACATGTGGAAGAATAAGTGGCGCTTTTTGCAGACATTACCAAAATTGCTCTATCATCAAAATTTCCACTTCAAGATCTTAAATCACAACATAGTAAAGAAATTCATTACAGTACATTATTACCTGTTATGCTTAACTGAGAGAGAATTCTACAAAAATGCTGAGATCTTTTTGGCAAAGGTTCTAATGCTTTGAGGCACCTTCCCTGACCAGATTGCTCACTATGGGAGAAGGAATTTTGTAACAAAAAAAAAAAATGAACAAAACTCATGTATTGCATGATGCTAGATCTCATGAAAGTATAATATTTGGAAATAAACTCTATACTTTAATCTACTGGGTGTACTTATCTGAACAAAAAGATTCACATCTTGAGTTCATGTGATCAGCACATGGCTCTGTCATGTCAGAAAAACAGTTCCTGGCAGCAGGACAGCAGTCAAGAGTCCTCAATCTAACACACAATGCAGGCTCAACTTTGAAAATAAGACTTCACGACTTGCATTTGTGAACATAAAAGGAGTAATGACTTTTGGTCAATAGATCCAGATTGTTGCAAGGGTTACATCCTATATTAAGTACGTGAAGGTATCGCTACAGACGGCTGAGTGAGACTCACACACAGACCCTCTCTTGGGCGTGATTCTTAACACGGTTTTCCAGTGGTTACATCCACTGCTGTGTGATCTGTCCTCCTGCTAACACTGCCTTCCACAAACTCACAACTCTTAGCAACAAATCCCGCAACACGCAGAACAAACGCAGTAGAACTAGGGAGGGTGCTTTTAAAGCCAAAGGAAATTTTATCTGTGTTCTTAAATAAGATATTCTTTTAATAAATAAAGAACAAAGGAAAGGAGTCAGAAGCACCCAACCAAAGA